>NC_092382.1:19029190-19201690 GCF_030028105.1 Mobula birostris | reverse complement strand
CGCAGCAGGCGAGGCAGCATCTCTAGGAAGAGGTACAGTCAACGTTTCAGGCCGAGACCCTTCATCAGGACTAACTGAAGGAAGAGTTAGTAAGAGATTTGAAAGTGGGAGGGGGAGGGGGAGATCCAAAATGATAGGAGAAGACAGGAGGGGGAGGGATGGAGCCAAGAGCTGGACAGGTGATTGGCAAAGGGGATACGAGAGGATCATGGGACAGGAGGTCCGGGGAGAAAGACAGGGTGTGGGGGAAAACCCAGAGGATGGGCAAGGGGTATAGTCAGAGGGACAGAGGGAGAAAAAGGAGAGTGAGAGAAAGAATGTGTGTATAAAAATAAATAACGGACGGAGTACGAAGGGGAGGTGGGTCCTTAGCGGAAGTTAGAGAAATCGATGTTCATGCCATCAGGTTGGAGGCTACCCAGACGGAATATAAGGTGTTGTTCCTCCAACCTGAGTGTGGCTTCATCTTTACAGCAGAGGAGGCCGTGGATAGACAAAAGTAGAGGAGGCCGTAGATAGACTACAGTAGAGGAAGGCGTGGAGCTTTAGAAAATATTATCTTCCTGTCCGATTTGTAACAAATTCACTTTACTACTGCGTCTTTTATTTCATCGCTGCGTCACTTTGATCAGCGAAACACCTTAAATTTGCGACTTTTCCAGCTCGTGATTTTGCTGAGACTTCCGGATGATGGAATACGAAACAGATAAGCGAGCACCGCAGAGCAGAACTATACAAAGCGTCAGAGCGCAATTACATTAAAACAGGAAGTAATGGCGGAGAGGTACAGGAACTCGGAGCAGGGGAATGAAAAACTAGCAATTATGTAAAAATGACTGTACAAGCGCGGCTGATGGATGGTGAGACTGGCAGCTCGGCTTTCCGCTGTACCATTGCTCTGATGGAGGTGAAATGGACGGCAGTTGCGTCACTGACGGAAGTTCATAGGAAGTACGTACGTCACAAAGGATGGAACCCAGTGACGTAATTGGGGAACAAGTCAGGAATACGAAAGGGACGATCACAATGAAAACACAACAGGACCCTCAATCGTTAGCACGATGTAAAGGTGAAAATTTGGAAGAATTCAGAGATAGGTGTATGAATAATAATAGGGTGTAATACTTCGTGAGTTTATCTTCTTAAATACTGCCCAAGACAGCTCAAGTGCCAGCGGTCTGGATTGGTAACAATGTGTTATGAGCCCCCCAGGAATGCTTTGTGAATTACAATATAGATGATTATGAAAATCAGCCGGTGACCCTCGATCACTTGTGAGGGAATGAGACTGTCCACCTGGCTTATGTGTCTGTGGGGGACTCATTTGTGACCAATGACTATCACTCTAAACGATTACAGTTTGTTAGAGAGAAAAGATGGAACAGACGTTGAAGTCAAACACCTAAATGGTCGAACACTAATTCTGGTGGCATAAGGCAGGAAGTTGCAAATGTTACATTAGTAAATGACACCGCACAAGCGTGAAGCTTTCGAGAAGACATGGGTATCAGAATGCTCAGGTTAGAGTAAAGGGCTGCGCTGGAATAAGCAGGCAAACTCTTTTTACAATGACCATTAAGAGTAATATCAGGAACAATACGGAGATGAGGCATCTGCCGGATATACGCAGCCGGGATCAATCAGTTCCTTGTTCAGTATAGGGATCATGACAGTACCTGAGTAGGACAGGGGTTGGCCAAGAAATACTCCTTACTGAAAAGATAACAGAGAAACCGAAACGATTGATTTTAAAAGTGTGACTGTAGGGAATAGACGCCGTTAGCATAAATGGAGATCTATCTGTAGAGACGCAGGAAATGGTGGAACTGTTAAATGAACGCATCTCATCTACAATTACGCGTGAGACGGACATTGTGAGTTCACTGCAGGGTTCATTGTCTGTGAGAGCAGATCAACACTGGAAGAGTTGAAGTTCTGGAGGTCTTCATGAATATGGTCTCCAAATTTGAGGAAGGACATTCTTACTACTGAGGGAATGCAGCATAGGTTCACGAGGTTAATTCCTGGGATGGCGGGACTGTCATATGTTGAAAGATTGGAGCGATTGGGCTTGTGTACGCTGGAATTTAGTAGGATGAGAAGGGATCTGATTGAAACATATAAGATTATTCAGGGATTGGACACGCTAGAGGCAGGAAACATGCTCCCGATTGAGGGGAAGTCCAGAACCAGAGGCCACAATTTGAGAATAAGGGATAGGCCATTTAGAACGGTGTTGAGGAAAACTTTTTCACCCAGAGAGTTGTGGATCTGTGGAATGCTCTGCCTCAGAAGGCAGTGGAGGCCAATTCTCTGGATGCTTTCA
This sequence comes from Mobula birostris, assembly GCF_030028105.1. Classification (NCBI taxonomy): domain Eukaryota; kingdom Metazoa; phylum Chordata; class Chondrichthyes; order Myliobatiformes; family Myliobatidae; genus Mobula; species Mobula birostris. The sequence continues at coordinate 19,199,364 of NC_092382.1, read as the reverse complement.
GGAAAGAGTTAGATAGAGCTCTTAAAGATAGTGGAGTCAAGGGATATGGGGAGAAGGCAGGAACGGGGTAAAGATTGTGCATGATAAGCCATGGTCACAGTGAATGGCGGTGCTGGCTCGAAGGGCCGAATGGCCTACTGCTGCGCCTATGGTCTATTGTATATTGTCTATCCTGATATGCTCGCCTCCTCGATCCTCTGGGGGAACAAAGCAGAGACTGGTGTGCCCTTGGAAGCGATCTTTGTGTCCTCGTTATCAAACAGTGATGAATGGGAAGGATGGCGGATGGACAATGTTGTGTCGCAATGTAAGACACAGATAAGCCGGGAACTACTGTAGATGAGCTTCACAACAGTGCAGGGTCAGACAATGGATGGGATTCAGATGGGCAGGATTTACCTGAAGAGACAAGTGGTGTCGCCGGCGGGGGGTCAGTTTGACCGGGTGGGCAATGCAGTGACAGGTGGAATACAGTGTATGAAGGTGTGGGGTAGCACTTAGGAAAGAAAGATTAATGCGCAGAGAAGTTTCTAATTGCGGAGGTAATTCAGAAAAAAAGAGGTTCATATGAAGTGACGAGTCGCAGCTCTGGATTTACTGAAGGCTAACGTGCAGGGCAATTGCTTAGTAAAGAAGCGAATGCAATGCCGGCAGAGGAGTCGCATTTGATGCCACCGATGGCGTGGAGGACCGGTACGAGGGTGAAGTTAAAGAAAACAGTTTGATTGTTAATTGGTGAGGGGGTTCACAGTTTCTTGGTGAATAGACTTGGGTTGAGAAAGAGATTACCTGAGAAAGAACAGCAGAAGAGCTCGATGGAGCGAATGAGCCGATTGTGCTTCTGTATCCTGTGGTTTAATGGTCTGATTCCGAGTCGTTCGACCGTCTGTATTGACCATCGGGCCTTCGCCCAAAGTCTTAATAAACTGTCTATCGACAGGTTCTGTATCCTGTGGTTTAGTGGTCTGATGATTCCGTGTCATTCGACCGTTAGTATTGACCATCGGGCCTTAGTTCAAAGTGTTAATAAACTGTCTATCGACAGCTTCTGTATCCTGTGGTTTAACGCCGTGTCATTCGACCGTCAGTATTAACCATCGGGCCTTCGACCGAAGCCTCAATAAACTGTCTACCGACAGCTTCGATCGCTTTGCGTTCATGAACGGTCTTGTTACCTGCTAAAAGACACCCAGGGAAATGAGGAAGGAAGACTTCCTTCCTCACAACGTCATGCAAGTCTGCAGGTGATATTTGGACGCTGGAGAGACACTGCCTGTGCAGGTGGACACATCACAAAGTTGATAACAACTGACTGGGCAGGGACACTCACAGCTGAAGTGAGGATCTCTGTACACGCCAGTGTTGCCTGCTCATAGCGTTTCAAAGAACGGGCCGATGTTGGAGACAGTCAGCTAAGTCTCTTTGTGGCGCTGTCTGTTCAGTCTGCGTACGGGCCAGACTCCTTCTGATTTCCGGAGCGCTCAGTGTGGATTCCGCCCGTTCTCCTAGTGACGGCAGTATTCCCGCTAGTTTCCAGTTGCTCCGTTTCCTCTCCGTCACCGAGTGCAACGGCTTTTAGGCCACTCGACCGGTGAGTATTTACACTGGAGGGTGGGATTCGTTATCGAAAGTGGCGTGGCGGTGACAGCAGCCGGAATATAGCGAAAGACAATAAAACAATAAAAGAAATAAAAGGTAGGTTGAGTTTAATAATTGATAGAAGGGTTACGTGGTGGGCTGTGGGTGCGGGAGGGGATGTTTCCGAGCTGCGTCTCTCTCGGGATCTAAACCAATTTTATTTTCCCATGTGGCACGATCTTCGGTGACCGCCAGTTCTGTAACGTCAAGACAGAAAGAAATCAGCGACCGCCTCTGAGAGGCATTAGATATTGCATTTGTTAATTATTTGAGTAATTGACGTGAGAGGATATTTCGCTGCGCTGATGAATTGCTCTCTGAACTTTGTCTGCGTCACCCCATAAATAAACGAGTTTGTGCAGCAACTTAATAACATCAGTATGTAACTGGAGTGTTCAACTATGTATTCCGTAACGTTGTAATTAAATGGGTCCAATACGGCAATGGTGTTATAAAGGAATTCGGCAACTCTCACCGACCACAGGATGATGAAGCTGCCCGAGATGGTGAGAAGTAAGATCACAGACCTCCTCCTGCTCTCCATCTCCGGGTCACTGCGGTTATCTCCCTTGGTATGGCCCCTCAGGCCCTTACGGACGCGACTCGTCACTAGGATGTGTCTGACTGTCAGAGCGTTGAACAGGAGTATTAACACGAACGGGAGTAATGGCGTTAGGACGGTGGAAAACATTCTATATCCCACCCACCCGGGATCCGCAAAGTAGGCCGGCTTTCGAATACAGTCCCAGGGTATATTGTCAATCACGTTAACAGGACGAAATATAAAGAAGATGGGCACATTTTTAAAAAAGAACAAAACACCGCTTGTTATCAGAATCACAGCCGCAGTTTTCCCGGTGCAATACTCAGCTTTCAGCTTCTGCCTACAGATGGCGACAAACCGATCAAACGTGAAAGTGACGGTGAACCAGACAGAGCAGTCTGTGGCAGCCAAACCCACGGCGTAGATCACACTGCATACGGGGGTGATGTCCAGGAAAGTCCCGGGGAAGTAATAATAACTGACTCGCCACAATATGACCTGAAAGGCGATGGTTAGTAGATCCGCCGTAACCATGGCCACCAGGTAGCGAGTGGTGCAGGTGGAGATGCCGCACTTTCCCCGGGACAGGATCACAATCGCCACTAAATTCACTGGGGGAACAGCAAAAATAATGAGTAAATTACTGTCTCGCCACTCCATGTGCTAGATTAGTTGGAAATTGAGAAGAATACTCGGTACTGGAATAGGAACTTTGTTTTGGAATCGTTAACTGATCACCAAGGGTGCTTTGTAGAAATCAATATCATTCTCCCATCATTACCTTTTCTACTGACGGTTGGATACCTCGGCCGCATTCTCAGCGGTAGTGATCGCCGCCTTCCCGTTAGCTATGTTCTGCCATTCTTGGCATATCGAGAATCCCGGTCCTTCCTTCTCATTCCATTTAAGAATTTCAGATAAATTTAGTTTTCTAGTTCGATTGTCTTCGCTTCCCCTTCAGTTCCCGTTGCACACGGGGCCTCGGCTGGCTCGCTTCTTTTAAATTCTGCAAGTAATATTTGTTGGGGTTCCTACACCAATTCTTTTCTGATCGGTGTCAGTATGTCGGATCAGAAAGTTCCAATTTTCGCTTTTAAATATTGTGTCTGACCGGATGAACATTTCAGATATTTTGCTTGTTAGTGCTTAAAATATCCAATTTCTAAAGCATAGACTATATAGTTACTTCGAATCATCTTCCTGTCTTAGATGTCACTCCAAATCACTGCAGTGTTTTTCTAAATGCGAAGCTTATTGCTCCAGAGCCCCTGACGGAAATCGCTGTATTGGCTCCTAACTCCAATCGCTTCACGGAACAGTTCATGGAAACAATCCCTGGTGCACTAAATCGCGCATAGACCCTAATTTAAATGTTGGAAACTCCCGATAGTTTGGAGTCTAAGTCATAAGTGCTGTCTACCTCTCTCCCCTGAATCTCACTGGCGAGCCGCTTCCCGCGTTTCCTTCACAGTTACAGCGATTTCAGAAAGCACAAAGCAATGTCTTTACATTTGAATTTAAAGCAGGTTGCACTATTGATATGGAATAATACCAGGTAGCGCATAAAGCTACCGAGCGCGCTGGATTAGGGGGTTTACATTCACAGCGGCATGACAACGCTGTCGGTAAATGAACGAGTCCAAAGACTGTACACACAGAACTGCAAAAGTTAATTCGCCTATGTTCTCACCAGGAACACCAATAACGGCAATGATCATGTGACATATCTTCCTCACAAGGTAAAATGTTTCAAGCATGCTGTGTGAGATTCAGCCTGTCTTCCAGCTGCTCGCGATCTCGCTGAAGAAACTCTGAGCTGATGAATCTCCACGGCCGTTCATTTATACTCGCTCCAGCACACTGAATATTCAATACTACACAAGGCTGACGTGTCTCCAACAGCTGGGATAAAAATAAAAATAATGTAATTCAAGTGAAATCCCAATTGCGATGATGTAGGAATAGCTTGACACGAAATTGCAAAATCTCAATGACGACACGACATAACGGAGCAGTCAGTGAATATAGTTGTGAAACCCTCTCAGGCTGAACTCTCGGTTTCATAATTGCTGTTGTGGAAGCAGCTAACCCTTTCCTCTCCAGCTCTGAGGAGCGTCTCGGCCCGAAGCATCGACTATTTAGTTATTCATTTCCATATATGCTACCTGGTCTGCGGAGCTCCTCATGCGACTTGTACGTGTCAAAACATTTTTCAGAGGAATGTTCAGGTAGCAATGCTTCACCTGAGGCTTAATAGAAGTTGAGTAATGCAGCAAGCATTGATCCGAAAGATGAGAGTAATTCAAAAATGGAAAGTTTTAAAAAGAAGAAAATTTTTTTTTTAATGGCGGAGTCAAAGTTCGGAACTTAATCGGTAGAAATGCTGTGGATGGACATGAAGCAAGTAGTCCTTGCAAGGAAACCTAGCAACGCCCCACAGCTGAAGCCACTTTGTAAGGAGATATCAGTTAAATTTCCTCCAGGTCAATTTTTTGGAATGAGCAATTGCTGCCGGGAACGTTTGTTGGAAGGTACTGCTGTGCAAGGGGGTCACACGTGTTACTGAAAGCAAAGGTTCACATGATTTCCCAACAAATGCATTAATATTGGATCATTTGCCTCAATAAATAATTGTATAAGTCTAATGCCTTTTTGTGTTATTTATTTAATTGGGTTCTCTTTATCTAGTTAGGGACCTGTGTGAAGATCTGATCACATTTTCGGCCATATTTATGTAGAAAGAGAGAAAGTTCTACAGGGTTCACAAGCCACTGTACTTAGGCATATTAACTTATTTGACATTTTGAATCGCACTTTCACTATAAAGATAATACGACATTGTATATTCGTATTTCGTGACGTGCTACCTCTATGTACCTGTGTATTGAATGATCTGAGTTGAATAGCACATAAGAAGGGCGCTCGCTGTGTCTGTATAATTGTTGAATTAATAAGGTAGTGGGTCGTTGGTTATGGGTAGTGTCACGTGACAGACCAACTTTTTTTTTTGGAGGGAGGTGTTACATACCCCGTGGGTAATGTCACGTACCCCGTGACGGGTTAAAGAACCAGAAGAAATAGAAAACACTTTGGAGTCCAGTATTGCTATTAACTAATACTATTTATTAATAACTACGCAATACAGTAATTTAAATGCAGGTATATCAAACAGATTAGCAATGAATGTGTGTGTGTGTGTTTGTTGTGTGTGTGTGTGTGTGTGTGTGTGTGTGTGTGTGTGTGTGTGTGTGTGTGTGTTTGGTGTGTGTGTGTGTGTGTGTGTGTGTGTGTGTATGTGTGTGTGTGTGGAAATATATGAAAACCAAGCTTCTTCAGCTCTTGGGGTAAACAAGTAGTCTTAAGATGATGAGTAAAGTTCAGTTCAGTTCCTGGTATTGTGCTGAGTACTGCTGGAGAGAAAGAGAGGGAGAGATTTGAATCTTCAGGTGAGCTGATGCCGTCGATCTTCCCGTTGTCCTCCGAAATTCTTTAGAAGTCAACGACCGTGACCACAACAAAGGGGACCGTTCTTCTGTGGTTAAATTGTCAACCCAGGTGAGGATTGGACACACGAATAACTGCCCACCGGTCACACCCTTTCCATACTGCAAGAACAACTGATCGATCCGCCTGATCCATCCTCCAAAACTCTCCCTTTCTGTGGGCACAACAAAGTTCATTCAGTGTCCAAAACCATGTGCCCGTAGGTCTATCATCTGACCATCTATTTATCTCACTGCGCTGAATACCAACTGTCTCTCAAACAGCTCCTCTCTTCCCTCTCCGTAAGAACGTACAAGCAGGCAATGTCCTTGTAGAAAGTATAAGTAAACTGTGAGCGGTCTTCGTCCGTCTCTCTCTCTCTCTCTCTCTCTCTCTCTCTCTCTCTCTCTCTCTCTCTCTCTCTCTCTCTCTCTCTCTCTTTCCCTTTCTTTCTCTGTCTTTTTAACAAGGTGTCTGGTGTATGGCACCTCATTCTCTCTCTTTTCAAAAGCACAGTTGATAGGGGTAACTCAGGACCCCGTCACAGAAAAAATGTATAAATTTGTCAGATGGTCATCGAAGGGCTGATAAGGGGTGGTGATACGTGGTGATTAAGTCCCATGGGTGAGTAGGGCTGGGATATTCTCAAAGAGTGATGGGGTTCTCAAGAGTGCTGATGTAGAGACGGACAAAGAAATGGAAGTTCAAACATCAGTGAAAATAGGCATACGGTTTGATAATGTGGTGTTCAGTACATTCCGAAAACCTGCCTTCAGTGACGATAGCAATCATAATATATAATATTGGTCTGATTAGAACATTAATGTTTCTTCAGTGAAGGGTGTGATAGCAGGGGAGCCGATGCAGAGGGATTTCGCCAGGAAGCTGCAGAAAGCGGAACATTTCAGATATTCAGGGATCAGACTCTTCTTAAAACGGAGGAGGAACAGGTGTTTCATAGAGAATTATTAGCGACATTCATGTGTTCAGTAGTAGTAAACATTCTCTATATCAGATGCATCGAATATGAAGGGAACAGGTTCAGCGGAAGTGGAAGTTTATGCTAAGTTAGCGTAAGTTGTTGACTTTCCTGATTTCATTCTGATGTGAGGAAATGACACAGCAACTTCAATGTATCTGTACCGACCTAGGCTACTGTACTTACAGTGGTCACAGTGATGTCTCCCCTACACAAGAAAAAAAAAGAGAGCAGCTGTGTGTACTTGGTCTGTTCCCTGTTTATTTGCACTATATTACTTAATCCACTGATACACAAACGTTTTGTCTCTGTCTCCAACTCTCTCCACTGCCATCACGAGGCAGCACTTACATTCCAGGATCGGCAGCTCATCTTCCAAATGGACACATTGCGACGATCGGGAATGCGCTGTACTTTGTTTTCTTCCGCTGGCAGAACTCCCCTCTGATTGTTTCTATGGTGATGTCCAGGTGCCCCTCTTGCCCCGGCAAGATAAAATCCTAAAGAACCGCTCCGTGTTCTAATTAATTGCTCACCGCCCTGCAATCTTCATGTTGGAACTTGGCACATTTACACGCTTGACCCATTTCCAAAGGTGAGTGTTAACTAGTTTTGCTTACTACGGAGACATTTCCAATGGATAAGTTCTACCAGTCTATGTTTCTGTTTCAGACCTTGAAACAACATCTGTTTCGCGATTCACGCTGGAAAAGATAATGGGTCATAATTTGCCAAATGTCTATGGTCAGAGCAAGCCAATCTATGGCAGCGAGTAATGTGGAGGCATTGCTTGACGGGGTGTAGTGGCAGGTGAATGACATCTAAAACTGTGCGAGATTTCCTCCAGGATGAAATGCACATTGTGAAAAGCGGCAGAGAAATCACCTATGTGTACACCGACTGCGTGTTCCTTACACTCCACGAACAGTCATAGAATAGGGAAGGGAATAACCGGGAAAATAGTTTTACACAGACAAGGCGTCCCTCTTGATCCTGACGAAATCTTCGTGTTTCCGACCTGGGGTCATCATCTTCTACGACGGTTGCTATTCTCAGAGTTGTTGCTACTGGTACTCCTGAAATCAAATATTTGCATTCATTTCCTTATCAGGTAAATCTGTTAAGATTAATTTTCGTTGACTCTATCTGTAGGGCTTTCCCCCCACGCTTCTGATCCAAGTAATTAATTTTTCTCCTGTCAATCTGTTTTAAAGGAGACCAACCAGGTTAGCCAAACACTTGGCTCAGACCACCAGGTCACATGCTGTTCCTTCGGCTAGTTTGTTTCTTATTTTTTTCTTCTCATCTGAAAATAGTCTCTGGTTTAGCAGAACAGAAGCAATGAGAAAACTATAAGGATAATATGACTAAACAAAACTCAATGTGTCCACCTGTAATAGCTCTGATTAAGTCTTCACTGAGCGACATAAATATTTGTGTTTTTTTTCCCCCATTGCCTAGTTCCACTGCCTTTGCCTCGCTCCTGCTTACTGATCTGCAGATTACAGTTCTTTCTGGAGAACGCATCTGTCTGTATGTCTATTCATCCATCTATTTACAGTATCTATATCTATATCTATCTATCTATCCGTCTGTCTATCTACCTGTATCTCCCTCTTCTTGTTCCCTGCCCGATTGCTCCTCTCTCGACCTGTCTAACCGTATTTTGTTCATCTGTTGCTGCACCAGAAATTGCAGCTTTGATCGCAAGGAGATGGACTTTGATTGACTGCTATGGAGATGGAAATGCCTCTTTTCTCAATCTTACTGGATCGATGTCCACAAGATGGAAATGCTGTGCTGTGGGAATAACGTCAGTTCACCAGTCCATTGCCGCTTCAAGGCATTTACAAAGTCGGACTGAATTTCATGATCCATCAGCCAGCGATTCGGCAGTGTGCAATCTCTCACTTGGTGTCCCAGGTGTAACTGCATTGATGATATATGGTTTGGTGGATATAGAGTGGCAAAAGTAAGTGAAGGTTCATGCCAACTGGCTGAGAAAATGAATCACAGTGATGGACAATCAACTCAGATGAAAATATAAGTTCTCAGCCCCAATGTGTTGTCTGGACATACAACGGAATAACGTAAACAGAATGATTCAAAGGAAGATGAAGATTAACACCAAGAACCCTGCAGTCCATTTACAGGGAAGAGCTCCACTCTGATTGTCCCAACTGATCAGCGACTAGCATTCGGGTTCCGGCACTCCAGTTCCCCGCAGTGTGGGTAGATGCCGCTGTCCGTTCTCTAATCGCTTCGATCACCAGAACAGGAAGAAACCGTCGCGCACACCCTTGTCTCCCGATGCTCCTTTGGTCTCAGTATCCGAAAATGACGAGGAGGCTGTTCTCAAGCAAGTGAATACAAGGTAAGCATCCGTTTCGGACGAAGACCTTGGCCGAGTACTGATGACCTTTTCCGAAAAAAGGTCTGGCTGTTGCATTTACGGAAATCTTCAACCTCTCTCTGCGCGGTGTGTGGTACCCAACTGCTTTAAGCAGGCTTTAATTATACCAGTGCCGAAGAAGAACACGGTAACGTGTCAAAATATTATCGTCCAGTAGCACTTACTTCCACAATAAAAATAATTTTGAGAGACTGGTGCTGAAACATGTCAGCTCTTGTTTGAATGACTATGTATCCGCTCCAGTTCGTCTGCCGCAGCAACAGGTCTACAGCAGATGCCATCTCCTTCTCTCTTCATGCAACCCTGGAACATCTGGACACCAAAGAGGCTTACATCATGAGGCCGTTTACCGAATGCAGCTCGGAATTTAACACTATTATCCTCTTCTCAACGATCAGTAACACCAGGATCTGGGCCTCAATACCTGCTTGTGCAAATCGATCATTAATGTCCTCACTTATATAACATAGTCAGCACCGATTTGCAAAATCATCACCTCCACAATCTCCATCAGCACAGCAGCGGCAATGTGTAATTAGCCCCCTTCTCTACTCGCTTTACAATTATGACTGTGTGGCTAAGCACAGCTCCAACACCATATTCAAGTTTGCCGATGACACCACCGGCGTGATCTGTATCAAATTGAGTGATGAATCACCGGACAGGAAGGAGATTGAAATCCTGACTGAGTGGTGTCATCCACCTCCCACTAAATATCAATAAGACCAAGGAACTGCGTCTCCAAGTTCAGATATGGCCCAAATGCCGAGCGGGAGACACTTAGACAGATAGACAGAGGAGCAGGCAGGCAGAGGACAGGAAGACAGGCTGAGCACTCAGTGCTTAATCGTAAGAGTTCCAGCGTTAGTAGTACAGTTTGTTATTTCGCCTTTCGGTTGCGTTTGGTCGTCTTGTTTATCTGGATTGCGAGTCTGAGTTCATTCTCCACCTTACTCTGCATTTCGCGCCACCACCATCCATAGTTTTTTCGCTACATCCACAAGATTATCAGGCTTGCATATGTTACCCAATCACAAGATCCTTGTGACGTTCATCCTGCAAATGAAACAACACTTGATCAGGAAGTGAAGGACTTTTGAATGGAATTCGACCAACAAGCTGATTTGTGGACGAGAACGAACGAACCTTGACTGATCCCCCGCATATCTTTTGAATTTTGGAGAAAAGTGCAACGCAATTGGGTAACACAGACTGTGGCACGTCGAACATGATACATGGGGAAAGACAGAGATCATTATCTAATATGACCATTGAAACTATGTGGTCGCATTTTTTAACGCCGCGACACCTCGTCTCCATTTGCAATTGCATTATTTTTTTGTCGTTAATACTCGCGCATACTCACAAACACTCTCTCTCTCTCTCACACACACACACACACACACACACACACACACACACACACACACACACAGACACACACAGACACACACAGACACACACACACACACACACACACACACACACACACACACACACAGGCACACAAATACCTGGTAGGTGAAATGGAATCGATTTCTGCTTTAATTGTTGTACTTGAAGATGTTTTGCTTATTTAACTGCAATTTCGCGCATCAAATCAATGTTTTTGTTTAAAGAATCTAAATGTAATGAGAACGTGCTTCACTGCCAGACAGGTACCTCCATGGATTCCGTTTTCTACTACGACACAGGTCCATGGAGAGTCCCGCATCTAAAACAATATAAGTTACTGCGACCTCCTAGTTAGTCACTTCGTCTAACGTGACCGGAAAATGTATTTATTATCATCTCGTTTCAATTACAAAGTTCATTTTTAACGAGAACGTGCTTTATAGAGTGTATTGTTAAGCAAAGCGATATCAAGCAATCGTCCTTCGTAAACATTCTTCCACTTACTGACCTTACTAAAACTACTAACGTAATTTTCTTCATCACTGAGATAGTTGGAACAACAAATCATTTGATATGTGCAGGTGGCTGTGAATAGTAATTATTATGGAAACTTGCATATAGACATATGACCGATGCATGGGTTGATTGTCATCTCCAGCTTCCAGGCTACGAATGCGCTGATAAAGAGTTCATTTTGTGAGGGAAAGGTTTGTACGATAGAGAATGGAGAACATCACCGCACTTCATAGGGAGGATATCGTTCTGGAGTAAGCAACCAATTGGTCTTCTCGGAGAAATTTAAACCAGAATGGTCACTTTGAAGTAGATGTGTAAATTTATTATCAAAGCAGCTATATGTCACCGTATACAGTGAAACCCCGATTTTGCACGCCCCGATTTAACGCGAATTCGGATATAACACGATGTGTCATTGGACTCCATGTCAATACATGTCCATGTCAATCCACAGTCCCCCTTCTCCATCCTTGTATCCCTTTTGCCAATCAACTTCCCGGCTCTTGGCTTCTTCCCTCACCCTCCTGTCTTCTATCATTTTCGGTCTGTCCTTCCCCCTCCCCAATTTTCAAATCCCTTACTATCTCTTTTTTCCGGTACTCCTGACGAAGGGTCTCGATCAGATGCTGCCTGGCCTGCTGCGTTCCACCAGCAGTTTGTGTGAGTCACTGGACCTTTTTCTAGCAGAAACAAACTGCTAGAAAAAGAAAACCTTTTTCTGTGAAAGATAAGCTTCACGCACTTGACGCGATCAAGACTGAAAGTCATACTCAAGATGCACGAGGCCTGAACCAACACTCCGTGGCTGGAAATCTCACGAAGAAAAGTTACGAGCGTCGCTTTGCAAAGTTGAAGAAGAAGCAGGTCTAAAAGCCAAACGCCAAACGATCGCGTTATAACCGGGTTTCATTGTACGTACAGGACTGAGATTCATTTTCTGAATTTCATAAACAATGAACCCAGTAAACGTAATCAATGTCTAGACGTCGACATGGAAGCGTCGAAATTCTGGCTCTGAGATGTAGATGTAGATGTAGAATATTATTGAAAATACATAACAAAATACCAAAAAATTCAAGGTAAATGCCGGAAATTCCAAAAGAAACTAGAAACAGTTGAACATACCCCATGACTCTGGAGCAGTTTAACTCAATCTGATGACATACACAGGCAAAATCAAATTAAAAACATCATTCACCAAAATGCTGGTTTAAAATATAAACTCATTAAAAGACACCATGCCTTACTATAAACACAATCTGTTCCACTTTTAGTGTCAGAGTCCTACTCATTATACCACGACCGATTGTAGAGAGCAGAATCCATAATAATCGTCCAGATGCAATATTACTGCATAAACACGCAGGAACAACGTACTTAACAGATATAGCCATTCTAAAAACATATAACATTCAGAAATCAATAAGTGAAAAACACCGGAGACATGTCGAATTAAAAGGAGAAATTGAAAGACTATGGGCAAGAACAGGACAAATTCTGTCCCAATAGAAATACCCACAAGTGGTTTCACACCAAAAGACCCTGCACGCTAGCACTAAACAATTAGGGCTACACAACAATATCTGTGTAGGTATTCAGAAAGCTACTAAACTAAGCAACACTAGAATAGTCCGGAGGTTCCTAACATTTGAGAAACGAGTGTGCTTGGCTATGCCCATGTACCACAGGTTCTGAACTTTGAAAACATAAGAATAAATAATAAATAAGCAATACATATGAAGAAGAGCAGGTACAGAGTTCTTGAAAGTCAGTCCACAGCCTCTGGGAACAGATCGGAGATGGGGTGAGGGAAGTTGACTGAAATAATCCCCACTTGTTCAAGGGCCTAATGGTTGAGGGGTAAGAACCTGCTGCAGGAGGCTCTGAAGCTCCTATACCTTTTTCCATACAGAGGCAGCAGGAAGAGAGAAAGGCCTTGATGGTGTGGGTCACTGATGGTAGATGCTGCTTTCCTGCGACAGTGCTCCGTGCGGATGTGCTCAATGGTCGGGAAGGGCTTCTCCTAGGCACCGGTATAATTAAAGCCTGCTTGAAGCAGGTATGTTCCTCAGACTGCCTATGCGAGAGATTAAAGATATCGATGAAAAGTCCAGACAGTTGCTCAACACACGCCATTCGTACTCGCCCAGGTACTCAATCTGGGCCGGATGCTTACCGTTGGTTCACCTTCCTGAATGATTCTGTCATGTCAGCAGTGACAGGTTGATCGGGGGCTGTGAGTGTCCTTGAAGGCTCCTGCATGTCTTGACGGCCAGAGGGCATGTCTAGAAGACATTAGGATCATCTGGAAGCAATGCCTTGTTTTCATCTATGTCGCTTGGCTTCACTTTGCAGGAAGTGATTGCATTCAAGCCCTGCCATACTGCCGAGCATCTGTCAGTGATTCAGGTTTGGCCGCAGCAGCTTGCGGATCTTATGGTTCTGACTGGGGAAGAATATGAATGACTTGGTGGAGACACACTCGTTTACGACTGTTTTTATAAAGTCCGTGACAACCACGGTGATGATCATTCCGATCCTTTGATGACGCCTTAAACACGGCCAAGTTCACCGACTCGAACCAATCCTACAGCTGTTCGTGTACCTCCCGGGACCACGCTTCTGTTGTCTGATCACCGGAGCCTTTCTGATTTCCTTATTCCTGAACGCAGGGAGGAGATGTACAGCCAAGTGATCAGATTTCCCGAAGTGTGGTCCAGGAACAGTTGGCATCGCTAATCGTGGTATAGCAATACCTGGATCTGTTGTGACCCTTGGAGTTGCAGGTTACATTTTGGAGATAATTGGCAGGATAATTTATTCAAACAAGCCTGATTGAAGTCGGCGACAATAATTTTAAAAACTGATTGAAGCGAACGAATGATTTGAAAGGTTCGTGCTCCGCTGCTTCTTGTTTGCTGATGATATCATTCAATACCTCGAGTGCTTGCCTGAGGCAGACATTTGTCCGCATGTAAACTGGAACAGCAAGAAGAACTCTCTTGGTAATTGGTCATTAAATGTATCAGCTTTGGGAAACACGAGTGCGACAAGACAGCTGCGTCTTAGCAACTCAAAGAGTTTGTACTGAACCACAAACCCTGACCTTTGTTCTTCTCCGAATCAGCAGTCCATTCCATACTGTGTATCGAGAAACCTTCAGTCTTACCGACGGAAACGGCGGGTCTTGAGTAAGCCGTGTCTTCGTTAAGCGGGAAATGCAGCAAATTCTCATTTCTCTCCGACACAACGATCTGTCTATAAGGTAGTTAATCGTGTTCGTCGGTCAGTACATTTGCTGAGAAGATGCAGGTTAGAGGAGCTTCATTCCTTTGCTTTTCTTCCTGGGTTACAGTCATCACCCCCCAGCCCCCCGTAGGCTTATGGCGACGTACGTTGGATAGCTTAAAGGTGTGGTACCAGGAAGGCTCACAGTTAAACGAACCAAATCATTCAGAAAATCGTGAAATCGCTAGTTCGTTAAGATGGTTGAAAAGTACAGTGTGTTAACTGAAGGGAATTTGCGGCTGCCGTCTGTCGTGAGATTGGTTCAGATGTGTACTTACAAGTTCTGTCAGCTGCCGCAACACGTCTCTGTGTTCCACCTGCACCATCTCACACAAAAGATGGTTTTCTAGTCGAACAAGGGGTTTTTAGAGGAGAAGCTGTAGAACTGAACATACCTGAATGACTTTATCCTTTCTGTTATTGGAGTAGATGACAACGTTGTCGATGTAGATGGAATCATAGCTGCGCAGCATATCGCGGAGTGAATCATTAATGAAGGCGTGGAAAAAGGCTAGAATGTTGGAAAGTCGGAAGTGCATCACCTTGTGCCCAGTGGATGTTATGAACGCTGTGTTCCATATTCACCAGCCCCCAGCAGCACCACCCCCCACCAACTCCACCCCTATACACAGCCCTTCACACCACCACCTGGGGGATGTTGATCGGATTTCTGCAGAGCTGGACCACACGGTGTGTGTGAATTTGCTGTCCATGGGGGCATAGGTTTGTGTATCGTTACAGTGATCCTGGTGAGTCCACCGTTGTCACTGCAGAGACGAAGATACTGCACCGTTCGGACAATCGGCTGGGCAGATGAAGCCGCGCTTTACCGCTTCGGCCATGCCATCATCGATAGTTTCAGTCAGCGAAGGTGTGAGGGAGAACAGAGTGCCGCGGGAATGGGAGATGTCCAGAAGGAGGTCATGTCTGTGAGGTGACAGGGCGTTTGCTTCTCTGTTACCGAAAGCAATGGCTAAGTTGTGATAGTCCTGTGCAGGATTGGTGACGGCCAGGGTCCACTCCGTTTCCACGGATTTATTGGGTGGAGTCAACTGATGTTGCAGGCCGGGATTCCGGCAGGTGGGTCTCCAACTCCACGGGCAAAGTGAGGGTCTTGAGTGGGGATCCAAGAGTAACACAAGGTGAAAGGAGTGTTGGGTGAGGAATTGAATGAATCGTGGTGAACAAGCTGTGTGGGCGCCCGGGCTGTCTCAGATCCCAAGGACGGTTCGTCAATGGCCGCGATGTCGATGGCGTGAGGGACAGATTCGGTTGGGCGTCCAAGCTGCACACGCACAGTCCGATCCAGAAAGTAATCTGCTGCGCCGGTATCCAGCAGAGACTTCTTCGCCTGTAGAGCCGACGGACTGTGGGCAAGGACAGAAGGAGTGAGACGGGCTCTGGTAATGGAATGAGGAACTGGGAAGAGCCGAGTCGGTTGATATTTGATGCGGTGGTCGGCTCCACCGTATTAGCTACAAAGGTTTTTGTTTCCTCCACCAACGCTCGGACTCTTGGGGGTGTTAAAGAATCTCTCCCTAACAACGTGGGTCCTGGAGCCATTGGTGATGAGGCTTGCTCCGTAAGATCGCTGTCAATACGGAGAGTCCGATTGATGAGGTTTCGCAGTTCATTGGGCAGCTCCCAGGCAAACATTTCATATTTCAATTGCTCCGAGAGGCTGTGATGGAAATGGACAAGCGGCTCTTCCGTCATTCTAGCCGAACCCCGGGGCGAGGCTCCTGGACTGCACGGCACAATCCATGTCGCAGGTGAGGTATCAGATCTGCTTCCTCCTCTGCACATCTCGGAAGTTTCGAAGACGCAGCGCATGTCAGCGGTGAAATTCTCATATGTATTGCAAATGCTGTCTTCATAAGCGGTATCCCAGGTCAGAGCTCGCGCATCCAAGAGGTGGACAAGGAAGACGACCTTGACACGGCGTATTGAATATAGAGAAATGGGAGCTCGAAGTGTAAGCCGCTCTGGGACGGGAAATTGCAGCATCGGGTTAGAGATCCGTCAAAGCTTTCGGGCAGCAGAATCCTCGGTTCAGAGGATGAACGCTGACGAACGCGGAGCTGATACATCGAGCGGAGACTTCGCTGAGAGCGGTGGACTGTAGTTATCGGTTTCCTGTTGCTTCTGATCGTGTGTTCACGTCGGCGGACGATTTCTTTTAGGCAACGATACTTTTAGGTCAATCGATGTTTCTCTCATCCTGTCAGGAAATGAAGAGGAGTTTTGGCGTAAAGCAGAACAGCGGAGAGGGTTCAGCACTGATCGATAAGATTAATCAGAAACCGCATCATAACGATCCACGAAGGGCCACGAAGCAAGGGAGAACAGAAACTAAGTACAACATGCAACAGGGTCATCTTTAGGCAGGGAGGGTGAAAGCTCGGAGCAACTGATTCAAGCCGGCTGGTTGGATGAGTGAACAGGGACTGTGGATGAGAATTGGGGTTATATGGACACTGCTATCTGAACAGCTCCATTTTCCTGGCGACACACCTCTGCATCAGCTCCACTGCAATCACATCCTTGACCGACGGGGAGCAGAAAATTACCATATGCTAATCATGCAATAGTATATATTATACCCTACTGCACCATGACCTTTCCCGTCAGTGAACTCACATTATCAATCCGCATCACTACCGTCATTGATGTTTGAAATTCCATTACCTTGTCCGTCTCAGAAAGGCAGCGTCCAATATTACGGACCTCCTACACTCAGGGCGTACCCTTTTCTCACCGTTACCATTAGGGAGAAGGTACAGGAGCCTGAAGGCACACATTCGTCGATTCAGCAACAGCTTTTCCCCCTCTGCCATCCGATTCCTAAATGGACAATCTTTGGGCAATACCTCAGTGTTTTTAATATACAGCATTTCTGTTTTTGCACGTTGTTTAGAATCTATTCAATATACGCAACTGATTTACCTGTTTATTTACTTTTTTTTGTTATTTGTTTTTTCTCTCTGCTATATTATGTATTACATTGAACAGCTGCTGCTAAGTTAACAAATTTCACGTCACCTGCCCGTGATAATAAACCCGATTCTGATTCTCATTCTGATTCTGATTCTGAATCAGCACTCACGAGAACCCCGTCACTCTCTGTGAATATCCTAGCACTACTCTCCCATGGACATAATCACCACATACCTCAATATTGATCCCGATCTGTCGTTCAGTATCCATCTAATGAAATTTGTCCCATAGCCCACAGCCCATTGATTTATTACTGCAACGAGTATCTACTCACAGTGGAAGTCTTTTCTTGTGTGCCACTCAGTTGAGACCACTTAATAAATAAGCACTTCGTCAGAAACAAGCCACAGAATATAGAATACTGTGTAGTATTCCCAATGGAAGTGCTGGTCGGTTCGTCAAATATGTAAATCCGTCTACCTACCTCAGTATCAACAACGCTACCATCGCTTTTCATCTGCAAAACAATTGTCATTGTTGGTGCAAACGTAATGAATGCCGATGCTCTGCCGGTTTAAGCATTTTCGCCATTACGAGGGTCATGTGTGCGGTGATTGAATTACTTTGCTTCATACCGGCGCGGACATGTGACGGGTTGCACCAGAGCTGGAGGAACACAGCCAGTCAGGAAATGAATAAGCAGTTGAGGTTGCTGGTGCGAACCTAGAACAAAGCTGGATAAAGAAAAAAAAGGAGGAAGGTGCCAGAAAAAGAATGTTTGGGGTAGCGGGAGGAGGACAAGCCGGAAGGTGATAGGTGAAGTCAGGTGATTGGAGTAGCGTGAGGAAGTCAGGGGCTGGGAGGTAATTGGCGGAAAAGGCAAAGCGCGTGAGAAGAATAAACCTGACAGGAGAGGAGAGCGGACCATGGGAGAAAGAGAAGGAGGAGAGGCATCCGGGAGAGAGGAAAGACAGACGAGGAGGAGAGTAAGAGTACAGAGTGGAGAATTGCAGGAGAGGGAAGGAAGAGACGGAAATACCGGAAGATGGAGATATCCATGTCCATGCCATAAGACAGGAGGCTATTTTGACGGAATAAAACGTGTTACTCCTCCAATGAGAGATTGGTCATATCGTGGCAGAAGAGGAGGTTATAGACCTGTCAGCCCGGCAATGGGGATAGAAATGGAAACGGTTGGCTACTGGAATACTTTGTCGTTGGAGCTGATGTGCCGACAGTCGGCCAGAGTGACGACTGTTCATATATTGCCACAGACGGTGCCTGACCTGTTAACTTCATCCAGTATTTTGTATGTGTTGCAATTCATTCGATGAACGGTTTGGTGGGTTGACTATCTTCGTAAGCCTGGATGCGATATTAGTTTGAGACCCTTCACTATATTACACGGACATGCAAACAACTTAATCTGTTTTATATAATTTTATTGTAAGATCTATCACCGTAACAATTCTCAGAGTGAAACAGAACAGCCAATGTCAATACAACATTGGTCTCTGATGTCTGTGTCCATAGAGACAAGCAATGACACGATCAACAATAACAATCATGAATCTGAGAGGTGAGTCTGAGCGTTTCTCGCGGTAACATTCACCGACTCTGAATCGTCTTTGAGATTTTGCAATTCCTTGTCAAGCTATCCATACCTCATCACAATTGGGAATTTACTTGAATGACATCATGATTACTTTTATCCCAGCTGTTGGAAGACATGTCAGCCTTGTGTAATATTGAATATTCGGTGTGCTGGAGCGAATATAAATGAATGAGAGTGGAGATTCATCAGCTCAGAATTTCCTTCAGCGAGATCGCGGGCAGCTGGAAGACAGGCTGAATGTCACACAATATGCTTGAAACATTTTTCCGTGTGAGAAAGATATACTTCTTGATCATTGCCGTTATTGGTGTTCCAGGTCAGAACAGAGGCGAACTGACATTTGCTGTCCTGTGTGCGCGGTCGTTGGACTCTTTCAGTTACCGACAGCGTTGTGATACCGGTGTATCAGTGAGTGCGATGCGGACATTGTAAAGAACTCTGTGTTCAATCCGTGACCTCGGCTGAAAATAAATCGGCAGCTGAAACGGCTGTAGTGCGGAAGATAGAATAGGTAGATCCATTTTGCAGATTCATGACCGACATTTGTGATTTATCAATGCAAAGCCTCTGTCAAAGTAAACTCCGATAATCCAGCGCGCTCGGCATTTTTACGGGCTACTTGGTGATACTCTGAATCAATAGCGTAACATGCTTCACATTCAGATTTATCCTATTGCGCTGCGTTTTCAAAAACTTGCTTCAAGTTGGACGGGATCGCGGAAGCGGGTCGCCGGCGAGATTCAGCGGAGAACGGTAGACATCACTTGTGAGTTAGACTCCCAGCCATCGTGAAATTCCAAAATTCAAACAAGGGTCTGTTTGCGTTTTAGTGCACCAGAGTTTCTTTCCATGTCCTATGATACGTGTAGTGAAGAGGGAGTTAAGAGCCAACCCAGCAGTGTCTGTTGGAGGTCGAACGGGGTAAGGTACATACGATACTCCGCTCTGGAACGATAACCCTTGCGGCATTTACAATAATGCTGCAGTAATTCTGGAGCAACCCCTCAAAGAGCGAATATTTTGAAAAATATACATTGGCTTTCCTATGGAAACTGGATGGTTTAAGCACTAGCGTTCAAAATACATGAAAATCATTTCAAATCGGGAATTAGAACTTCCTGATTGCAATCGACCGCAGTCAAGCGTAGTTGCAGAATTTTAAAGAAGCGAAGCAACAGAGGTCGCTGTACGCGGATGGCAAACGGGAGTTGGGGAGGAGGAGAAGACATGTGAACGGGAGACAGAGGTGGAGGGAACGGGGCTTCGCTGCATGGGGTGATTCCAGAATGTATGTGACAGAAACGTAGCAAACATCGTCGATCAGAAATTTCCGATGTATCCAAGCTTCATAGATGTCAAAAACTTGATGTTTGGAGATTTGTAATGATTTCTCCTAACCAAAGAATATTTCCCGATTCGTTTACAATGCCTCCTTCCCAAACCCTGCTCCTCTTCCTGGACCGAGTACTGTTACCATTCACCCAGCATGTAATTGTACGGGGCATCTACGAGTCCCACTTTACACCTGTTAAACTCCAGAAATGCGTTGTCTCCAAACTTTGATTGTTCTCAATTTTTATGCACTTCTCTTGCGCTGAGACCCGTGTGGCGGCGGGATAGTAATTCGCTCATTATTTCTGCTGTTTCTCCAGTGAATTTAGTGGCGATTGTGATCCTGTCCCGGGGAAAGTGCGGCCTCTCCACCTGCACCACTCGCTACCTGGTGGCCATGGCAACGGCGGATCTACTGACCATCATCTTTCAGGTTATATTGGGGCGGGTCTTTAATTATTACTTGCCCGGGACGTTTCTGGACATCACCGCCGTATGCAGTGTGAACTATGTCCCCTTAAGGGCTGCCACAGACTGTTCTGTCTGGTTCACTGTCACCTTTACGTTTGATCGGTTTGTCGCCATCTGTTGCCAGAAGCTGAAAACAAAATATTGCACGGGGAAAACTGCGGCTGTAGTTTTGACAACAACCGGCGTTCTTTTCTGTTTTAAAAATGTGCCCTACTTCTTTATGTATCGACCAATGAAAGTAATTGATAATATACCCTGGGGCTGCATTCGTAAATCGAGTTACTATACGGATCGCAGGTGGGTGGGATATAGCTGGCTTTCTACCGTTCTAGCGCCATTGCTCCCCTTCGTGTTAATACTGCTGTTCAACGCTCTGACAGTCAGACACATTTTGGTGGCCAGTCGGGTCCGTAAGGGGCTGAGGGGTCAGAACAAGGCGGAGAACCGCAGTGACCCGGAGATGGAGAGCAGGAGGAGGTCTGTGATCTTACTTCTCACCATCTCCGGAAGCTTCATCACCCTGTGGTCAGTAAAAGTTGCCGAATTCCTTTATTACACCATTGCTGGATTGGATCAGAATAGTTACAACGATTCGGAATATATATTTCAACACTCCGGATACATGCTGATGATATTAAGTTGCTGCACAAACACGTTTATTTATGGGGTGACTCAGTCCAAGTTCAGAGAGCAGTTCATCAGCACAGCGAAATATCCGCTCTCGTCAATTATTCAACTAATTAATAAACAACACATCTAAGCTCGCAGTTCTTTTTTTCGTCTCGACACTACGGAACTGGCGCTCAGCGGAGAGCGCGGCAGCTGCGAGAGTGGTTGAGAGCCCGATCGAAACCCAGATCCGGAACAGACACTTCGGCAACTGCAGCCTGCGACTTCCACCTCCTACCAATTATTAAACTCAAACTACCTTTTATTTGTATTTTTAACTATATTTCCGCTGCCGTTACCGCCACACGTTAATCGGTAACAAATCCCGCTCTCCTCACCGGCTTGTCGTTGACGGTGAGGAAATGGAGCACCGAACGGAAATACTGCCGTCACAAGGAGACCGGGCGCAATTCACACTGAGCGCACCGAGGATCAGCTCGGGACTGCTCCGTGCTCGCAGTCAGTAGACAACACCGCGGTGAGATTTAACTGATTGCATCCGGTATCTGATCGGCACGTCCCTCCACACGCTACGAGCAGACAACGCTCACATTTACAGATATTTAAAGTTCAACATTCGTGCTTACCTGTATCCAATGAGTGAGTTTGTATGAATTTCCCGATGTGTGCACCTGCCCAGGGAATGCCTGCACTAGGTCCAATTATCATCTGCAAAAAGTCTATTTCTAAAGATGACTGGAATTACTGTGTGAGAAAAGCACGTTTCTTCCTCATTTCCCAGGGTGCCTGGCGGGGAGGGGTGGGTAACAAAAAAACGGTCATAACTTTTAATGACTTCTCAATTGGCAAAAGCTTTCCGATTATTCTAGTGGGGTTTAGTACTGGTGCGTTTTGGACTTTTACATAAATATTGCCGTCACTATTGTGCATTGATTTTGTAGATATTACTGTCGGTACAATGTATACGCTGCTCATACCATAGTCTATCAACTTTCTCCTTTACGTCAGCATAGTTCTGCTGATTTCACTTCTGGATTTCGGAATGTTGTGTATGTTTGGAATGGATCCATTAAGGAAGTTGTGTTTTTTTTTTGTTTGTCTTGTGACATTCTATCGGGACGGTTATTATGAATATGAAATAATGGATCTGTCGTCATATCAATATACACCCGGGCTCTCAAACTGAATGAGGATTGCATTTATAGTATAGCATCCTTTATGAGTTTGTCTTTTAAAGCAAGACTTTGGTGAATGATGCTTGTCACTTGGTTCTGCCTGTGTAAGTAATCAGATTGAACTAAACTGTTGCAAGATCCTTTGATCCCTCACAGACTTCTTAATTCAATTCAGTTCAATTTAAGTCTAATTGTCATTTATCCGTATATTAATACTCATGAATACAGCCAAAAGAGACAGCTTTGCCACGGGGTCAAGGTGCGAGCACACGTTACCAACACTCACTCACAGTAAGCCCACACAAGATCATTATCACGTAATGAGAGTCTCAACCCCGTATAGAATATCAGTAAAACACACAACGACGCAGGATAGATGCAGTTTAACATTGGAATCCCCAGTCTACCGATATCATCTGTAGACTGTTACCTAGACGACCGATTCCTACCAGGCGAATCTGTGGCTTTGAGACCCAGTCCTCGCATTTACAAAACACAACGAGACAAATATATATGTGCATATTCCAGACCCAATATGATTGAGTTCAACTTGAAATTTCATAGTGGAAAGTAAAGTCTGATGTAGCAGTCTTTCAGTGGAGTAAGGGAAATTACAGTGGTATGAAAGAGGAGCTGGCCAAAGTAAACTGGAAGGAGCTGCTGGCAGGCATTTCAGCAGAGCAGCAATGGCGCGCAGAGAGCGAGAAAGACTAGGGAGAGGAGCCAATGAATCGGTGGGACGAGGGAGAGAAAGACTGGGGAGAAGGACCGATGAGTTGGTGAGACAAGGGAAAGAGAGACTGGGGCTATGGAGAGAGAAACTGAGGAATGGACAGATTCGGAGGCGAAAAGGAGTCTGCAGTGAGAGAGAGACCGACGCAGACATAGTCGGGGATATGAGAGAGCCTGGCAGCACAGACACGGGCGACAGAGAGACTTTGGAAAGAGTATGACGAACGGGGTGGAGATGCTAGTGGGAAAGGAGACTGAGAAAGAGAGCCGAAGGGAGAGACACGAGGAGAGAGATACTGGGAGTGGATACGTCACGGAGAGAGAGTGTAGGAGAGACGGAGTGGCCAAGTAGAGAGTACCTGGGAGCAGCGGGAGAGAGGGACTGGAGAGCGGGAGAGACTGAGGACGGAGAACGTCAGGAAGAAACTGACTGGGTGACTGGAGTGCTGAAGAGAGTGAGACCGGGGCTGGGTGTGGCGACGAGAGAGAGTATGTTGGGGAGTGGGGGGGGCGGTGTGGGAGAGAGCATGAGGAGATTGAGAGGGACCTTAAATGCAGATAGTGGCCATGGTGAGCAAAGAGATTGGGGTGGGTAGAGATGTTAGGTGTGGAAGAAGCTTTGGCTTGAGAAGAGAGTTCGGAGTGGGGATGGAAATTGGGTTGAGGAGAGACCAGGATGAGGAGAAAGACCGGGACAGGGAGAGAAGCAAGAGAGCTTGAAACCTGGGATGGAAATTGAGGGGAGAAAGCGACTGGAGTATAGAGAGTCTGGAGGACAGAGAGATGGGTGGGAATAGGTAGGGGTTGGGAATGAGTGAGAAAGAGACAGAATGAGCTGGAAAGAGAGAGTCAGTAGAAGTGACGGTGCGAAAAAGAGACTGGCGAGATGGCGAAGAAACTAGGGATTAGAGAAAGACGGATGGAGAGACACACTGGAGGTTATAGTCTGGGGCACAGAAGAACGATGAGGTAAATGGGAAGAGAAAGCGGGGTAGAGAGAAAGCGGGGGAGAGAGACAGTCGAGATAGACAGAGGGAGAATATGATGCGAGAGAAACTGTGGGAGAGAGAGAAAGACAGGGAAGTGAGAAAGACTGGGTAGAGAGACGAAAGTGAGAAAGACTGGGTAGAGGGAGACTGACGTAGAGAGAGTAGGGAGCGTTGGTCTGGTGGATAGAGAGACTAGGAGAGAGGGAGACCGGGTAGAGAGACAGGGCAGAGAGAGACACTAGCCGAGGAAGGTTGCGGGGATAGATAGAGTCGGATGACAGACATTGTGAGTTCCGGGAGATGCTGAGAGAGACAGAGAGAGGGAGGGAGGGAGAGAAAGAGAGAGAGAAAGAGAAAGAGAGTAGGCAGAGTGAGGTAGAATGTAAAGAGACAGTGGGGGACGTGAAATACTAGGAGGTAAGACAGCGGGGAGGGAAACTGCGGAGAGAGAAATTTTGGGGAGACATAGACTGGGGAGAAAGAAATTGGAGGAGAAAGACGACATAAGAGTGCCAGTGGCGTGAGGGACACAGAGATCCTGGGGTGAGAGAGCGAGAGAGAGAGACTGAGGGGTGAGAGAGAGAGAGAGAGACTGGGGGGTGAGAGAGAGAGAGAGACTAAGGGGTCAGAGAGAGAGAGAGAGAGAGAGAGGGATAGAGGGAATGACTGCGGATTCAGACAAACTGGGCAGGAAGAGACTTGGGGAAAGAGAACGCGGAACGGGAGTCGAGGGGAGCGACATTGGGGAGCACAAGAGCCAGGGCAGAAGGCGTGAGAGAAAAACGAGGGACACAAAGGGTCGGGGAAGATAAGATGTGGAAGGAGAGAGAGAGCTGGAGGCGAAAGAGATGGAGGGCACTGCAGGAAGAAACGGGAGGGGGTGAACGTACAGAGAACAGCGAGAGAGAGAGAGGTGGAGACTCAACGAGGAGACTGGGAGAAAGAAGGAATTTGGGGGACAGAGGGTCCGGGATGCTGAGGAAAGTGAAAGTAGGGAGGGAGAGTGAGACGCAGAGAGAGACTGTGGATTGAGAGAAAGAGCAGGGGAGAGAGACGGTGGACTTGAACGGGGACAGAGATCGGGCTGAGGAGAGAGACCTGCAGGACAGATGGTTCGAAAGATCGGAGTGTGGAAGGAAATTGGGGTGGGAAAGGCACTGGAAGGAGAGAGATCAGATGTCAAAAGCGACGGATGGTGGGACGGTAGAGGCAGCCAGAGGAAAAGTGTGGGGGGAGGGGGAGAGAAGAAAGAGAGAGAGAGAGAGAGAGAGAGAGAGAGAGAGAGAGAGAGAGAGAGAGAGAGAGAGAGAGAGAGAGAGACGCGTAGGAAAGGCGGACTGGAGAGAGAGTGAGACGGGGAGAGAGAATATCGATAGAACACGAGAGGGAGGCCGGAGGGAGTGATTTGTCGGGGGTTGTTGAGACAGTTGGAGAGAGACCTCAGGTCTGGAGAGGGACGCAGGTGACTGACTGGGAGGTGATAGAGACTAGCAGAAAGCCTGGTGGAGATGAGGCGAGAGACTAGATGTTAGAAGGAGCCGGCAGAGCAAGAGACTGGAGGAGGGAGATAGAGAGACTGGGGGCTGAGTGAGAGACTGGGATGAGGGAAGATAGGACATTGTGAGTCAGAGAAAAGGCTTATGTACCGTGAGTCATTAGAGAGTTTTCATACCAGCACGTCCTTTTAGGATTTTACAGCTTCCATTGCAAAATCACTCTAAAACATCCATCCAGCCCTTTCCGTCTCGGTCTGACTACTCCCTCCCTGTCACATTGATCACACTCTCCACCCCTTTTCGCGATCTCCATCTTCGCGACCACCCACTCTTTCTCTCCCGAACACCCCCACCTGCATCCCTTCCTCCGACCTATCCTTCACTCTCCCGTCCTCTCCGGCCAACCGCAGAAATCGCCTTCCCTGCCCTCTGTGGCGCCCCTTGTCCTTCCCGAACGGGACGGTGCCTGCCTGCCGGCGAGAGACGGAGTGCCCCGGGGAGGACGCAGACGGGATACAGGCAGCACTCTTTCCAGTCTGCAGTCGGATTTAGAGTCGCAGCCGAAGCGCATGCAGCCTAGAGCCGGGCCGGACTGGAAGTGTGTAGGGAGAATCCGGCCTGTGTCGCTGTCCTTGTACCGTGAGGTAGCCGGATTCCTCCTCCACCCTCCCGCTCCCTTCTACTCCCTATTCAATACGGTGATTCGCCTGTGCCGACCCTCATCCGGACACAAAACGCCCCCGACCTCCTGCCTCTGTCCCAGGCTATAAGGGTGCTGAGGGCGCAGGGGCGTCCCGAGTGTGTGCGCAGACGGGCCTCGCTTGCGAGGCGTTTCGGGTCGATAGGTCCTGAGGCCGAAGAGGCTGTTGGAAGCTGAGAGAAGTTTGGAGATTTACCTCAACCCCGTGATCCATGGGGGAGAGCCGGCCCGGTAGGTGTGTGATCAGAAGTCCCGGTACTCGTTGGTTTGGCGGTGCTACTGGGCTCGGTGATTCCGTAGCCTGGAGGTCAAAGGAAGGGTGGAATGACAGCATGGGATTGCGGAGTTCGGCCGGTAGGGGGAGCTACTGGATGGAGGGATAGGGTGGGTGATCTCGATTTGTCATTTTAACTATTTATGGAACAACACAAACCTAACACTTGTGAAAAATAGAGAAAAAAATCGTATTTTAGTGTACGTCATTCTGCACTGGCACCTGCCTTTCGTAAACGGGGACACACACTAATCCCAGAGACTCGTGCCGGTACCAAAATAATGCCACCATCTCGCTATGTCTCCCCAGCCTCGTGTCACCCCAAACTAACCCCACTGCCCTGTTAAGTCCCAGCTTATTCCACACAGCATTGTGTCAGTCCTTAAACTAATCCCTCTGCCCCGCTCTCTCCCCACACCCCCGTGTCAGTCCCCAAACGATTCACTTCACCGCGATCTCTCTCTACGAGCCTATGTCAGTCCCTGAACTAATCACACTGCCCTGCTCTCTCCCCACAGCCCCGTGTCAGTCTCCAAAGACATTAATTGGCTAAATGTAATTATGATCCTATTAGGCTGGAATATCCGAGCTAAAACAGGGAACGGGTGCGCTCTGGAAAATGCATAACGGAAATGAGAAGTTGTTTTAGGCAGCACCTACATAGGGTGCAGGATAGGTGAATAGTTTGGCAAGAGATGTAGATCATCTAATCAACAGGGGGAGAAAAAGCTGACCAGATTTAGAAACACACACAAAAATTTCCAGGGAATGCAGCAGGCCAAGCAGCATCTGTAGGAAGAGGTACAGTCGACGTTTCGGGCCGAGACCCTTCGTCAGTACCTCTTCCTATAGATGTTGCCTGGCCTGCTGCGTTCACCAGCAATTTTTGTGTGGGTTGCTTGAAATTCCAGCATCTGCAGATATCCTCGCGCCCAGGTTTATAAAGTTAGGATCGGACACGGCTGTAGAGTTACAAGGCAGCCAGGGACGAACTGAAGAATGGAATTAGGAGAACAAGAAACCTCTACAGAAGGCCTACAGGAGGATTAAGGAAAACCCGACGACATTCTAGATGAATGTGAAGAAGAGGATGACTAGAGTGAGAGTAGGACAGGTCAGGGATAGAGATGAAACATACGGCTGGAGTTGGTGGAGGTCGGACAAGTCCTTAATGAGGAGTTTACTTCAATTTTCACCAGTGAGAGTTCCTGGCGTTCGTGAGGAAGCGTTAACAGGGCTTATGTGCGGCAACAGGAAGAGGTTAAAACAGAGGATGTTCAGGAACTTCTGAGAATCATTCGGAGAGATAAATCCTCTTGTGAAGTTGCGAGAAACCCCAGGTTACTGGGGGAAGCGGAGGGAGAGATTGCTGCGCCCTTGGCGATTATCTTTGCGTCATCACTGCCGCACATGCAGTATCAGGGGATCGGAAATGGAAATATGATTCCTTTGCTCAGGAAAGGGAATAAGGATACCCTTGTAAATTATAGCCTAGCGAGTCCTACTTCAGTCATGGGCAAATTACTGGAGAACATTCTTAGAAACCGAATTTGCGAGGTTTTGAAGAACAAGATTTGGGAGAGTCAGAATGGCTTTGGGAGGGGCAGGTCATGGCTCACTGCCTAGTTCAATTCTGTGAGGACGTGGCAAAGCACATTGGTTAAAGTAGAAAAGTTGATCTGGTATAAATAGATTTTAATAAGGCATTTGCTACCGTTAACCATGGTAGGACCGTGCATAGCGTCAGAGGCTTGGTATCCAGGGAGAGCTGGCCGGTGGATTCAGGACTGACGCCCACAGAAGCCAGACTGTAGTTGTGGATGGAGCGTTTTCTCCCTGGATGTCGGTGACCAGTGGAATCCTGCAGTGAGTAGTTTGAGACCCCCGCTTTTTGTGTTTTTATGAATGATTTGGCTGAGGAAGTGGAGGGTGTATTATTGTATTTACAATGATGTGGAGGTTGGTGGAATTATGGATAGTATAGAAGTTTGTCACAGATTACAACAGGACAGTGACAGGACGCAGAGCAGCGCTGAGCAGTTACAGATGGAGTTCAACCCGAAACGTACGAAATGGTTCACTTTGGGAGAATGGATTTGAAGGCAGAGGTATTACTTGCTTTAGTCAACCGAGAGCCGCACATTAGTACGAGTTCCATAATAGAATCAGAGTGATGGGACTCTCTCCGATAAGGCGAGGGCCGCTCATCGGTAGAGTAACACAATAGTCACGGAGCGGTGCACTGCAAGAGCAGAAGGAAGTGTGATTGACAGGTGAGCTTGAACACATCCGCTGTTCCGCACATACTTAGCAGCGGAGATTGCGGAGGCATTAACAATGATCTTTCAAAAGTCGATAGATTCTGGCATGGTTCCGGAGGGCTGGAAGATTGCAAATGTCACTCCGCTATTTAAGAAGGGGGCAAGGAATCAAAAAGGAAATTATAGACCTGTTAGCTTGACATCGGTGGTTGGGAAGTTCTTGGAGTCGATTGTCAAGGATGAGGTTACAGAGTACCTGGAGGCATATGACAAGATAGGCAGAACTCAGCATGATTTCCTTAAAGGAAAATCCTGCCTGACAAACCTATTACAATTTTTTGAGGAAATTACCAGTAGGCTAGACAAGGGAGATGCAGTGGATGTTGCATATTTGGATTTTCAGAGGGCCTTTGACAAGGTGCCACACATGAGGCTACTTAACAAGATAAGAGCCCATGGAATTACAGGAAAGTTACATACGTGGATAGAGCGTTGGCTAATTGGCAGGAAACAGAGAGTGGGAATAAAGGGATCCTATTCTGGTTGGCTGCCGGTTACCAGTGGTGTTCCACAGGGATCAGTGTTGGGGCCGCTTCTTTTTACATTGTACATCAACGATTTGGATTATGGAATAGATGGCTTTGTAGCTAAGTTTGCTGACGATACGAAGATAGGTGGAGGGGCCGGTAGTGCTGAGGAAAAGGAGAGTCTGCAGAGAGACTTGGATAGATTGGAAGAATGGGCAGAGAAGTGGCAAATGAAGTACAATGTTGGAAAGTGTATGGTTATGCACTTTGGCAGAAAAAAATAAACGGGCAGACTATTATTTAAATAGGGAGAGAATTCAAAGTTCTGAGGTGCAACGGACTTGGGAGTCCTCGTACAGGATACCCGTAAGGTTAAACTCCAGGTTGAGCTGGTGGTGAAGAAGGCGAATGCAATGTTGGCATTCATTTCTAGAGGAATAGAGTATAGGAGCAGGGATGTGATGTTGAGGCTCTATAAGGCGCTGGTGAGACCTCACTTGGAGTACTGTGGGCAGTTTTGGTCTCCTTATTTAAGAAAGGATGTGCTGACGTTGGAGAGAGTACAGAGAGGATTCACTAGAATAATTCCGCGAATGAGAGGGTTAACATATGAGGATCGTTTGTCCGCTGTTGGACTGTATTCCTTGGAGTTTAAAAGAGTGAGGGGAGACCTCATAGAAACATTTCGAATGTTGAAAGGCATGGACAGAATTGATGTGGCAAAGTTGTTTCCCATGATGGGGGAGTCTAGTACGAGAGGGCATGACTTAAGGATTGAAGGGCACCCATTCAGAACAGAGATGCGAAGATTTTTTATTTTTTTGCCAGAGGGTGGTGAATCTATGGAATTTGTTGCCACGGGCAGCAGTGGAGGCCAAGTCATTGGGTGTATTTAAGTCAGAGATTGATAGGTATCTGAGTAGCCAGGGCATCAAAGGTTATGGTGAGAAGGCGGGGGAGTGGGACTAAATAGGAGAATGGATCAGCTCATGATAAAATGGCGGAGCAGACTCGATGGGCCGAATAGCCGACTTCTGCTCCTTTGTCTTATGGTCTTATGGTCTAAACATCGTCTTCTTCCTTGTTAAATATTGCATCAGTTTTCAGACGAACGTCACGGGGACGTAGGAGCCTGATGATCTTTGTGAAGTCCTTCCAGATTGTGGAGTGCAGGATACAATGTTAATCTTCATCCTGTCTGGAAATATTCTTTTGTTATATTCTCCCATTGTCTGTCAGTGACAGTTTTCAACTTGATTATGTTCATTTGAGTTGATTGTCCACTCACTGTACTCAGCCATTTCTCGTGAACCTTCACTGACGTTTTGCACTCTATGTCCACTTGTGAATACGTCATCAATGCAGCCTCCAATTGCGACAGCAGCTGAGTAGTTGCACTCTGTCGACTCGCCGGTTAATGGATTATGAAATCCATTCGGTCATTACAAATGGCCTTGAAGTGACCTCTGATTTGTAGACTGACATCGTACCCATGTCAAAACATATCTGTCCAATTGGATTGCGGGCGAAGCTTTTCTGTCTCCAAAACTGCTTCTCGTTCTTCATCTCATTGTGTAATCCATTCCATCAAAGTCACAATATATAACATATCAGATGGTGGGAAACAGACAGACGGATAGACAGACACACAGATATACGGATGGACGGGTAGACAGATAGGGATGTTGTCCAGTAGCAGCTACACCCTGCAAGAGCAATGGAAATAAAGAAAGAAACAGTCTTTGATCTTGGCAGGTAGTTGCCAGAATTGAATCTTCCATTTTGTGAGGCTGCTCTTGCAGCCGCCATTTGGTGAACTATTTCTTGCTCAGTGAAGAATTAATTAGAGCAACTGAACCTTTGTTTTATTATTTGTGCTGACGACCTTCTGAACCTGAGACCATGTTCATATAAGCCGCTGCTTGCATTGTTAAATGACAGGCTTCCGGAAGGAACAGTCTGTGATCTGGTCACCTGGGCCAGCTGTCTGGCTACCCTGGTTGATCTGGTTTGAACCAGTCTAGGTGGAAAGGACAAAGTAAATTGCCCGGATCACATCTGTGGGAAAGAACCACAAAACAACACTGTTTGCAGCTTTGTGTCAGATCCAGTGAGAAGCTGACAAACGTCAGTCAGATGCGCCTGCGTCATAGCATTCAAAACATAAGAGATTGATATGATAAGGAAAAGGCTAGCAATAGAGGGTTTCAGGAGTACAGGCAACTCTGTGGGGACCAACAATCGGAGAAGTGATGACCTCAAGTCAGAAACATGCATCGGGATCAAGTGAAACATCTGGCCAGCGTAGGCCACTTTTCCCGGTGTGTTACCTTTCCTTTTTTAATGTTTTTGGAGAGTGAGAGGAATCTAGCAGATATTTAGTCTACACGCATTTCGCGGCCAACTCAAGCATGGGATATTTAATCCTGCACGTGTTTGAGAAGTGACGCGGATATCAGACCACCACATCAACAAATACCTCTACTTTGTTCACTTCCATGGATTGGCCTGTTTTGGCCACACACATCAAAATCAGAATCAGCTTTATTATCACCGGCATGTGATGTGAACTTAGCAGCAGCAGTTTAATGCAGGACATAATCTAGCAAAGAGAAAAAAAATGATAAATAAATACACAATACTTAATAAGTAAATCAATTATGGTATACATATACGTATTGAATAGATAAAAATGTGCAGAAACAGAAAAACAGAAATGAGGTATTGTCCAAAGATTCAATGTCCATTTAGGAAACGGATGGCAGTGCGGACGAAGCTGTTCCTGAATCGCTGAGTGGGTGCCTTCAGGCTTCTGTACCTCCGACCTGATGGTAACTGTGAGAAAAGGACATGCCCTGGGTGCTGGAGGTCCTTAATAATGGTGACTTTCTGAGACACCGCTCCCTAAAGATGCCCTGGGTACTTTGCAGGTTAGTACCCAAGATGGAGCGGACTAGATTTACAACTCTTTGCAGCTTCTTTCGGTCCTCTGCCGTAGCCCCTCCATACCAGACACTGATGCAGCCTGTCAGAATGCTCTCCACGGTACAGCTATAGAAGTTTTTGAGTGTATTTGTTGACATGCAAAGTCTGTCCAAACTCCTACTAAACTACAGCCGCTGTCTTGCCTTCTTCATAACTACATCGATATGTTGGGACCAGGTTAGATCTCAGAGATCTTGGTACCCAGGAACTTGAAACTGCTCACTCTCACCACTTCTGATCCCTCTGTGAGGATTTGTATGTGTTCCGTCTTCAACGAGCTCTTTCGTCTTACCGACGTTGAGTGCCGGGCTGTGCTGCGGCACCATTCCTCATGTTGGCATATCTCACTCCTGTACGCCCGCTCGTCACACCCTGAGATTCTATCAACAATTGTGGTATCGTCAGCAAATTTATAGATGATATTTGAGCTATGCCTAGCCATACAGTCATGTGTATATAAAGAGCAGAGCAGTGGGCTAAGCACACCCCCCGAGTGTCCAGTGTTAATCGTCAGCGAAGAGGACATGTTATCACCAATCCTCACAGACTGTGGTCTTACGGTTAGGAAGTCGAAGATCCAATTGCAGAGCGAGGTACAGAGGCCCAGGTTCTGCAACTTCTCAATCAGGTTAGTGCGAATGATGGTATTAAATGCCGAGCTATAGTCGACGAAAAGCATCCTAAAGTAGATGTTTGTTTTGTTCAGGTGGTCATTTGATACTTTATGATCCATTATTTTTCCCCCAGCGTGAGTCGCATGACAGCAAGCACTGTAAGGGTCATGTTTTTTGACTTCTCCAGTCCTTTCAACACCATCCGCCCTGCTCTGCTGGGGGAGAAGCTGACAGCGATGCAGGTGGATGCTTTCCTGGCGTCATGGGTTCTTGATTACCTGACTGGCAGACCACAGTACGTGTGCTTGCAACACTGTCTGTCCGACAAAGTGATCAGCAGCACTGGGGCTCCACAGGGGACCGTCTTGTCTCCCTTTCTCTTCACCATTTACACCTCGGACTTCAACCACTGCACAGAGTCTTGTCATCTTCAGAAGTTTTCTGGTGACTCTGCCATAGTTGGATGCATCAGCGGGGGAGATGAGGCTGAGTACTGGGCTACGGTAGGAAACTTTGTCACATGGTGTGAGAAGAATTATCTGCAGCTTAATGTGAAAAAGACTAAGAAGCTGGTGGTAGACCTGAGAAGAGCTAAGGTACTGGTGACCCCTGTTTCCATCCAGGGGGTCAGTGTGGACATGGTGGAGGATTACAAATACCTGGGGATACGAATTCACAATAAACGGGACTGGTCAAAGAACACTGAGGCTGTCTACAAGAAGGGTCAGAGCCGTCTCTATTTCCTGAGGAGACTGAGGTCCTTTAACATCTGCCGGACGATGCTGAGAATATTCTACGAGTCTGTGGTGGCCAGTGCTATCATGTTTGCTGTTGTGTGCTGGGGCAGCAGGCTGAGGGTAGCAGACACCAACAGAATCAACAAACTGATTCGTAAGGCCAGTGATGTTGTGGGGATGGAACTGGACTCTCTGACGGTGGTGTCTGAAAAGAGGATGCTGTCCAGGTTGCATGCCATCTTGGTCAATGTCTCCCATCCACTACATAATGTACTGGTTGGGCACAGGAGTACATTCAGCCAGAGACTCATTCCACCGAGATGCAACACAGAGCGTCATAGGAAGTCATTCCTGCCTGTGGCCATCAAACTTTACAACTCCTCCCTTGGAGGGTCAGACACCCTGAGCCAATAGGCTGGTCCTGGACTTATTTCCTGGCATAATTTACATATCGCTATTTAACTGTTTATGGTTTTATTACTATTTAATTATTTATGGTGCAACTGTAACGAAAACCAATTTCCCCCGGGATCAATAAAGTATGACTATGACTATGAGTATGACTATGTCTACATGTCCCAAAGTCTAAAACAGAAACATAGACCAACAGGACTTATCCAGTGAAACAGTCTGCGTGGAAAGAAAATCTAGCTGTCACTCACCCTCGGAAATGGGTCAAGATTATTAACGTGACTATTTCCAACTTGAAGATTGCGTGGTGGTGAAAGAAAAAAAAAAGGTTAAACACGGAGCTTTATTCGTTCTCTCCGAAGCGTGAAATCCTAGCCGTTCTTTAGGGTTCCGTCGTATCAGAGCGAGAAACTGACACGGGCATCATCATAGCAACAACGAGAGGTCAGTTTAGACGATGTAAGACAAAGGAACACAGCTTATTTCAGGTGTCCGGTTGGAAGATGGGATGTCCGTCCTCCCTTCCCTGTTTTGCCGAACTATGGCCGTGGAAAAGTCAGAGTAAAATATCCGAATGTCAGTGTATTAAGCAGTAAATTGTGATGGGCAACCGCTCAGGATCAGTCAGGCCGACCGTGTGCCCGAATTCTGCAGAACGAGCACCCAAACTCGGTTGTTTTGTTTTTTTCTCTCTCTGATTTAGTGGAGACGTCAATGTCACCACTGAAAGTGCAGTAGCCTAGGTCGGCAGGTACGCGTCTAAATCGCAGCGTCAATTACTTACATCGACATCAAACGAATAAAGCTGCTGATTCAATTCTATTCAGGAATAATCCAATCTGTTCTCTGTTCATCCATCACTGTCTGGTTTGGATCAGCTACCAAACAAGACAAGAATAGACTCCAAAGAACCGTCAGGGCTGCGGAAAGGATTATTGGTGTGAAGCTGCCCTCGATCCAGGACTTATATGCATCTAGAGTCAGGGAGCGAGCAAGCAGCATCATTGTAGACCCGTCACACCCTGGACATCACCTGTTCCAACTCCTTCCTTCTGATGACCGCTCAGTTTCTTTCCATATGCCATCAGTCTTGTGAACAATTGAATTTTAGTCTATTATAAATCAATTCCACCTGCACATACACAGGTATACCTCATTGTATACAGTTCACGATTATTTGCACTATTGTTTTGTTTGCTTTTTGATTCTGTACAGCGAGAGCTCAGGGTAACCGACATCAAATTCCCTGTATGTGTCCACATACTTGGCGATAATAAAGGATTCTGATTCTGATTCTGATAAAGATAACACCTCACGCTAATTTATGCCACAATGTACACATCAAATAATCCTATGTTCTTCGTATGAGATTTCCATGATATGGAGAAATGGTTATAACTAGTGAACACATGCAGGTTTCTAATAATTATTAAACTATGAATGAAGCATCTGTTCCTCCTCCGCATCAAGGAGAGAATGAAAGATTCACCGCTGATATCTAAAATATTCCACGTTGGGCAACTTTCTGGTGAAATGCTTTTGCATCGTCTCCACCGCAGCACACACTTTACTTACGGAGAACAGAAAGGTTACGATAAATCAATCAGGCCAATATTAGATATTATTGTATCATGACCTTTCCCGTCAGTGAACGCGGGTATTCGGTATGTACCGAACACCACATTATCAATCCGTAGCGCTGCTTTCGCTGATGCTTGGACTTCCATTTCCTTGTCCGTCTCCACATCATCACACTCGAGAACCCGTCACTCTTCGTGAATATCCGTGCCCTACTCATCAATGGAAGGAAACCAACACGTACTGTACCGCAATATTGACCCCAATCTGCCCTTTGCTGACCATCTGTCAAACTGATCAATTTCAGCCCATAACCGACGGCCTGTGAGCTGATTACTGCACCGAGTGTACAGACAGTCAAAGGATCTTAAAGCCAATCAGTCCAGACCATTCAATACATAAGCACATCGATGTAACACGACAAGAAAAAAAAAGCAGAATACCCGATATTGTGTTTTATCTACAGTGGAAGTGCAGTTCAGATGGTGAAATATGTAAATATCGCTGTCTACCCCACCGTCAACAACGCTCCCAATTTTGTTCATCTGCAAAGCAATTGTATTTGTTGGTATAAATGTAATGAATGCAGATGCTCGGCCCGTTTAAGTACTTGCGCCCATTCCAGGGTCCTGTGCACGGTGATGGAATTACTTTGCTTCATACTGCTACGAGGCCTTGATGGCAGCCGGTTCAGCAATAATAATCAATAACCCGAGAGGCGGCCCTGCAGTGTTTCACAACAACATTCACTGACTTTTCACATCGTCATTTCTCCGTCTTTGCGATGTTGCAATTTCCCATCAAGCTAGTCACACCTCATCACAATTGGGACTTTACTTGACTGACATCATGTTTATTTTTTACCCCGGCTGTTGTAAGATACGTCAGCCTTGTGTAGTATTGAATATTCAGCGTGCTGGAGCGAGTAGAAATGAATGAGCGTGGAGATTCATCAGCTCAGAGTTTCTTCAGCGAGATCGCGGGCAGCTGGGAGTCAGGCTGAATCTTTCACAGAATGCTTGAAACATTTTACAGTGTGAGAAAGATATGGTACATGGTCATTGCCGTTATTGGTGTTCCTGGTAAGAACAGAGGCGAACTAATATTTGCAGTTCTGTGTGCGTGGTCTTTGGACTTGTTCCTTTCCCGACATGATCGCGGGTGTATCAGTGAGTGCGCTGCAGACGTTGTGACAAAAACTCTGTGTTCGTTCAGAAGTTCCCTTGAAGTTTCAGCTGTGGCCTCCGCTGAAAATAAACCGGCAGCTGAAACTGATATAGAGTGGGATATCGGGGAAAAGGCTTCATTTTGCTGAATCATGACAAGCAGTTTTGGATTATCATTGCAAAGCTGTTGTTAAAATAACCTCCGATAATCCGGTGCGCTCGGCACCTTCACCGGCTGCTTTGTGTTATCCCGAATCAATAGCGCAACATGCGTTAAATACACATTTAAAGGTATTGCTTTGTGTTTTAAGAAATTACTGCAAGTTTGAAGGGAACTTGAGAAGCGAATCCCCGGTGAGATTCAGGAGAGCACGGTAGCTATCACCTCTGACTTAGACTCCGAACCATCGGGAGTTTCCACGATTCAAATTAGGGTCTGCACGCGATATAGTGAACCAGGAATTTTTCCACGTCCCATTATCAGAGAAATGAAGAGGGAATTAAGAGAGAGCCCTGCTGGTGTCAGTTAGAGTTCAGACGGGATAAGTTTCATGCAATTCTCCGATCTGGAAGAACAAACATCAAAATATTTAGAATAACGCTGCAGTAATTTGGAGTAAACCCTAACAGAGGCACATGCTTTGATGTACATATTGTGTTTTCTCCTTTGGAAATTGGATGGATTAAACACTAACTAGTAACATATTTGAAACGTTCAGCGAGTCAGGCAAAACCTTTAAAAGCGAAAATTGAACTTTCTCTTCAGATTCCTTGAAAACAACGTGAAGGCTACCGAACTTATAAGTAGCTAGCCAAGGGAGGCCACAGTGGGCGGGTGACAAACAGAAGTCGAGGAGGATAGGAAGATAATACAACGGGAGAATGAACTTTGCTGGGAAATTTGTAAATAGGCAGCGGTGTGGGAGCGGGGTTTTGCGCATGCGGAGAATGCCGGAACACAGGTGACGGTATCGTGGCAATCAGAATCGCTGAGCAAGTTGCCGAGCGACCAAGCTTTAGAAATCAGTCGAAAACCTATTGGTGGGTGTTGGAAATTGATACCCGCAAAGCACCCTGAGCGATCAGTTGACAGAGCCTCCTTCCCAAATTCTGCTCCTCCTCGAGTACTGCACCCTTTTCACCAGAGTGCACGTGTGTGAGGCTTCTGCCAACCCCGCATTACACCTTAGAAAGTTCCAGAAGCCAGTTGTCTGGAAAGTGTTAATGTTCTCAATTTACAGCTAATCTCTACACTGAGAACCATGGACTGGCGAGATAATAATTCACTCATTCCTTTTGCTATTCCCGCAGTGAATGTTGTGGCGATTGTGATCCTGTTCCGGGGAAAGTGCGGTCTCTCTACCTGCACCACTCACTACCTGGTGGCCATGGCAACGGCGGATCTAATGACCATCGTCTTTGCGGTGATATTGTGGCGGGTCAGTTATTATTACTTCCCTGGGACTTTCCTGGACATCACCCCCGTATGCAGTGTGATCTCTGCCCTGGGACAGACAGCCACTGACTGTTCTGTCTGGTTCACTGTCACTTTTACATTTGATCGGTTTGTCGCCATCTGTTGCCAGAAGCAGAAAGCAAAGTATTGCACCGGGAAAACTGCGGCTGTGATTCTGACAACAGTCGGTGTTTTGCTTGGTTTTAAAAATGTGCCCAACGCCTTTGTATATTTTCCTGTGAAAGTGATTGACAATGTACCCTGGGACTGTATTACAAAGTCGGATTACTATACAGGTCCCGGGTGGCTGAGATATAGGTGGCTTTCGACAGTTCTAACGCCATTGCTCCCGTTAGTATTTATACTAATGCTCAACGCTCTGACAGTCAGACACATTTTGGTGACTAGTCGCGTCCGTAAGGGGCTGAGGGGTCAGAGCAAGGCGGAGAACCGCAGTGACCCGGAGATGGAGAGCAGGAGGAGGTCTGTGATCTTACTTCTCACCAGCTCCGGCAGCTTCATCATCCTGTGGTCCGTGAATGTTGCCGAATTCCTTTATAGCGTCATTGCCGGATTGGATCAAACTAAGTACAATGACTCTCAATACATTTTTCAACACACCGGATACAAGCTGATGATATTAACTTGCTGCACAAACACTTTTATTTATGGGGTAACTCAGTCCAAATTCAGAGAGCAGTTCGTCAACGCAGCGAAATATCCACTAGTGTCAATTATTCAATTAATTCATATTGGAATTATCTAAGTTCTCAGAGACCAACGCAGTGTTCTCCATCTTGACACTGCAGAAATGGCGGTCAACAGAGGACGTGGTTTAGAGCCCGAGAGACACAGCACGGGAACCCGCAGCTCACGAACTCCACCTCCTAGCGATCATTAAACCAATCTGGCAGATTGTTTTATATGTTTATTTCACCATATTCCCGCTCCCGTCATTGCCACATCCATTTCGATAATGATAGGGCGAACCAGGATCTCAGGACATTTGCACAAAAATCAAATGAAAAAGAAATACGACATTGCATACAGTTACAGTTAGCCTTGCACTGGCCCTGCACATTAGGGTAAAGCCGTTGCGGGGAATAAAAATGGTAAGCACTGCAGAACTCATGTATTCTATTCACAATTGTGCAACATTATGTGGCTGACTAAGTCCAGGGAAGTCACATTCCGGCCCGCCGAACCCGTGAGATGGAGACGGCTGTCCCAAACCGAACCCAGTCTGTGTGCATGCTGTGTAATTTGCTGCCCTGCTTCAACTCAGTGCCAAGAAATTACAGAGGGGACACTGCAGATTTTAGGGGATTCACTGGCCAAACTGTCTCACAACCGGCCTCAGGGCAGTAAGTACAATGATATTCAGGCAAGACTACAGCAAACATCACTTTGTCTTCCATTGCATTCACGTTACACGAAGTCAGTAACTGTGAGATATTATCGCTATTTATTTTCAGACAAGAGGATGTTTATTTACTCTCCGTGGAGGTGCATTGGGGAAGCACAACTGAATGTGTTGACCTTATCCAGTTGAAAGTGAATCTTGGCGGGTCAGTGCGTTAAGTCCTCGTCCATTACCTTCGAATTCTATAAAACAAAATAGTGCCTGTGATTGATAAATCTGTACGCAAGTGTTGC
Organism: Mobula birostris; assembly: GCF_030028105.1. Classification (NCBI taxonomy): domain Eukaryota; kingdom Metazoa; phylum Chordata; class Chondrichthyes; order Myliobatiformes; family Myliobatidae; genus Mobula; species Mobula birostris. Next base: position 19,159,366 of record NC_092382.1, on the reverse strand, counting down.
TGAATGTATACAAGTAATTCAAGATCAAAAATTGAAAAGCTTCAGCTAACGTGCATGTTATGTGTGTGTGTTTATGCGTGTGTGTGTGTGTGTGTGTGTGTGTGTGTGTGTGTGTGTGTGTGTGTGTGTTTTAACGAGTATAATCAGTATTATTACAGATGCAGACGGGGTGTCGCAGCGTGTGAAAGTGAGACCACATAGGTTCAGCGATCCCAGTAGATCTTGACCTCAGGGCTTTCACTGTGCAGAATTTTCGGCATACGATAATCCGTGCTTTCAATGGGAGATTTATTTTCCTTCAAAGTGCACAAGACGTGTGTGGGGTAAGTGAAGATTGGCTCGTTCGCGCCCACAATCAAGTTGTTGGTTGGGATCCATTCAAAAGCCCCCATTTCCTGGTCAGTTTTGTACCATTGCTAGTTCAAACGTCACAGGGACCTCGTGATTAGCTAACATATGATCTTGTGGATGTATCGAGAGGGCTGTAGATGACGGTGAACAGAAATGCAAAGGAAGGTCTAGAATTTACTTAGACACAGACTGGAAATAAACAAGATGCCACAAACCCAATCAAAAAAAAAAAATCACAGGCAGAAGTAATTGAAATTAAACTCTTACGATTGAGCACTGAGTGCTCAGCACGAGACTTTTAGGCATAGACTTTCCATGTTTGAATGTGGTGGGCAATAACTGGCAGTCTGAGTCTTAAAGGGACAGCGGCATCTAACCATACTCCGGGGAGCTCGAGTGCCAGAACCTCGATGTTCAGTCTGGACAATGACAGAGGAGTAAACAACAGGAATTCTGCAGATGCTGTAAATTCAAGCAACACACATCAAAGTTGCTGGTGAACGCAGCAGGCCTTACTCACTCTTCCTTCAGTTAGTCCTGACGAAGGGCCTGGGCCTGAAACATCGACGACTGCACCTCTTCCTAGTTGCTTACTCACTCTTCTTTCAGTTAGTCCTGACGAAGGGTCTGGGCCTGAAACGTCGACGACTGCACCTCTTCCTAGTTGCTTACTCACTCTTTCTTCTGTTAGTCCTGACGAAGGGTCTCGGCCTGAAACGTCGACTGCACCTCTTCCAATGACAGAGGAGCTTTTCCCTGCTTGTGAACCGCGGAGTGTTTGACGTTAATCTACATCTTCTCTTGAACCATTCTTTTTCTTTACGTTTTTCCGTTGTATGTCCACAGCGCCAAATTAGGGCTGAGAATTTGTATTTTCGTTTGAAATGATTTCCAGTCTCTGTCCTTCATTTTCTCAGGCAATTCACGTTAAGCTTCACTTTCTGTTTGCATGCTATGTCCAACAAACAATATATCACCAATGCAGTTAAAACTGGGAGGATCAGAGAGAGATTGCACTCTGCCGACTCGCCGGCGATTTCGATACTGAACCGCCGCCGGCCTTTGCAAATGCCCTTGAAGTGACAATAGAATGGCAAACTGACGTCATTCCCACGTCACAGCGCATCCGTCCGGTAACACTGAGAAAAGAAACATTTCCGTCTCCATAAAGATTTTTCATCGTCCATCTCCTTGTGAAATCCGCTCGATCAAAGTGGCCGTATCTGGCACAGCAGCAAATGAACAGAGAGACAGAGAGACAGACAAAGAAAGGAGTAGGCAGCGCATAGACAGACTGACAGGCGAATCGATAGACAGATAGACAGTGGACCTGGACAAAGAAAAAAAATGTTCTTGCCATGAAGTCGCAGGAATGGCGGTTCTTATTCAGAAATTGCTTAATCAGAGCACTCCAGTTGGGCACAATTTTGTTGGTTTTAGTTATTGCTGATCGTCTGATAAAGTTGAGACCATTTTCAGACAAGGAAAAAATCAGAATAATAGGCTTGTAGACTGAACAGACTGTGGCCTGCCGGTCTGAGCCCAGTGTTTGGCTAACCTGGTTGGACTAGGTTAAAGCACTCTGAGTGGGGAAATGACCTGAATCACACGTCTGGGGCAAAGAGCCAGAACGGTTGATTTAGCAAAACTGAAGCTGAGAAGACTGATCTGAAAAAGGGAAAAGATCGGACTAGAGGATTTCAGCGACAGCAGCGACAACTCTCTGCAGAGCAACCAGCGCAGGAGTGGGTGACCCCGAGTCATAAACTGCGGGATTAGAATAGGATGACGAGTAAGATATGGCCAGCACAGTCTCCTTTTCCCGGGTGTTAACGTTCGTATTCTTTGACTGCTTGTGAAGGGTACGGGAAACCTGGTGAGTGTCCACTGTTACGTACCCCGTAACTGGGTTGCCAAACCAGCAGAAATGGACCACTCAGTTGGAGTCTGGATTACTGGAACTAAGAAAGTTTTATTAAAGAAATAAGCAACACAGTTCTCTAATATTAAGGATATAAATGCAAGAGGTTAGCAATGAATAAACACACATGTACACAGATCTAGGATAATAGGATCAATCAAGCTCTATCGCAGTCTAGGGGTAAATGACCAGTTTCAAAGTGACGCAAAGTTCAGTTCAATTGAGTTCAGTTCAGTTCACAGTAATCACTGTCGTGCCATTGGACGCGGGGGGCGGGGGGGAGGAGAGAGAGAGAGCGAAGGCGAATGAATATTCAAATCGGCTTCCAAACAGACCTTCGATATTTCTCGCAGTTAGCTTTCGGGCGAGCTCTTTGTAATGTCTTCTGAGGTCACCGACCGTGACTCCTCCGTTTCCAGCTACGATCGTTTCTCTGTGGTGAACCTGGCACCCAGGCAAGGGCGGACACACACCAGGTTCCTGCCGATCGTACCTTTCCACCCTGTGCGTCTATGGCTTGGTCCCGCGACCAGCCTTCCAAAAGACTCCCACCGACTTGCGGGAGGCGCACCGCTTCCAGGGTCTCGTTACCTCGTGGTGTCGTGTGTGTCGCCTTAGCGAACCTGTCCCTTTTTATCCCCCTGCTGGGGTATCGCCTGTCCATCACACTTCAAACAGTTCAGGGTTCAAACGGAGCCGATCTTGACAAATACCCAGACTGGTGTCTCCTTCCGTTAAACTTTCTCGTCTCTTCATTAACATTTCCAAATGCTGCTCCATTGTCTTCCTTATCTCTCATTCTCCTGAAGACAGGTGGCAGATCAACTGCTGATCCCACTGGTGCCAGCACAGGACAGTTAACATCTTAGTCTATGTGTACTTTTTGTAACCCTCTTTCGTCACACCACACAGGAACTTTCACGACCGCTTTCAACCAGATGCATTTCATCCGCGAAGAATTCACGTACGTTTTTTTTTTAGATGTGATTCACGTGCCACTATACCACGTCTCAAACATGAGGATAGGATTTATCCCTTTCCTCAGATCGGCCTGTTTTGCCGTAGACATTTGGCACTGTTTTATCTGGGGTGAGTAACGTGACAGATATTCCTCCAGGATCTGACACTGAAACTCAGACTAGTAGAAATCATCCAGTGAAACAGACACCGTTGAAAGAGAAACCAGTTAATATTCACCCTCGGAACTGAGTCAAAAGTGTAAGCGTGTCAATTTGCAACGTGGAGATTACGGGGCGATGAAAGATAAATTAGAGCGTGGAGATTTATTCAGTCATTGTGGAGCGTGAAAGACTGGGTTTTATGTACTGGGGCAGAAAAGGAATATGGACATCACCATGGAAACGACGAGTGGGCGGTTCAGCCGGTGAAAGAAAGAAACATTCTGCTTCACACACGATCATTCGGAAGCGTCCAGTCGGAAGACGGGATTCCGCTCTGCTCATTTTTGTTCTGCCTCACGATGGGGCTGGAGAAGGTCGCAAGAAGGTGTCCGAATGCCAGCGGATTAAACATTAAACTGTGATGAAGCAGGAAGCTCAGGATGAACCACAAGGACGGGCAGGGTAGTATGCCGCAGTCAGAGCGCAAGAACTTTCATTTCTAATTCAGTGGATATATCATTCTGAAGTTGAGAGTGCACGAGGCTTAAAGTCAGCAAGTTTACTACTAAATTGCTGCAATTACTTACAGCAGAAGGAATCGAAGAAAGTCATCATGTTACGCTACAGCATGCAAAATCTTACATTTCCACTAAACCTATGCCCTTCTTATTAGATGCATCTGATACGGAGAAATGGTTACCACTACTGAACACATGTATGCCGCTAATATTTTTTTAAAACATCCGTGTGAAGCACCTCTTCCTTCTCTGCAGATATCTGAATTGTTCGATTCTCGGCCACCGGTCTGCAGCGTCTCCACTGTAATGACATTCTTCAATTATAGGGGACAGAAAGATTACGATATTCTAATCAGATCAATATTGTATATTACTGCATCATCACCTTTCCCCTCAGTGAAGTCAGGTATTCGGAACGTATCGATCATCACATTATCAATCCGCTTTCATACATTTAGTGATCTTTGAACTTCCATTCCCTTGTTTTTCGCTACATCAACTCTCGCGAGAAACCCGTCACTCTTTGTGAATATCCAGGCCTACTCACCCATGGGCGGTAATCAGCACGCACCTCAGTATTGATTCCTGACTGCCCTTCGATAACTATCTGACACACTGATCAATTTAAACCCATAACCAACGACCTATTGGCTTATTCCTGTAATGAGTATCTAGACGCAGTGAAATGCTCTTCTTGTGTGCTATTCAGTTCAGACTATTCGCTACATCGAAGCACCAGGTCAGGAAAAAATGTCAAAAAACTGAATTGAAAATGATGTGTTATACTTACAATGAAAATGCAGTTCAGGTTGCCAAATTTGTAAATACAGCTACCTACCTCACTGTCAACAACGCTACCAATTTGGTGCATCTGCAAAACAATTGTCACTGCTGGTGCAAATGCAATGAATGCAGATGCTCTGTCGATTTAAGCATTTGCACCAACCCGAGGGTCGTGTGTACGATGATTGAATTACTGTGATTCATACCGGCGCGAACTTTGATGGGAGCTGGTTTACCATACGGGCGGCTGCATCCATTTCATGCACACGGAGGAACTCAGCAGATCAGGCAGCACCGCTGGAAATGAACAGGGAGTCGAGATTTCGGGCCGTTCCCCTTCAGCGGGTCTCGAGTGGAAGCGGGAAGATGGCAGAATAAGAAGGTTGGGCCGAGGGCAAGCTGGAATATCTGGAAGGTAATACAATAGGTGAAGGCAGATGGGTGCGGAAGGGGGACGAAATAAGTGGCAGGGACGTGATACGTCGAAAATGCAGAGCTGGAGAAGAAGGAATCTGACAGGAGAGGAGAGTGGATCATCGGAACAAGAGAAGGCGGAGATGCATCTGGTGAGGCGTCAGGCAGTTGACAAGAAGTGTAAGAGTCCAGAGAGGGGAAATGAAGACGGGGGAGAGCGGAGTGGGAAATGAAGACGGGAGAGAGCGGAGTGGAAAATGAAGACGAGGGAGAGCGGAGTGGGAAATGAAGACGGGGGAGAGCGGAGTGGGAAATGAAGAAGAGGGAGAGCGGAGTGGGAAATGCCATGTTGGAGACATCCATGTTGGTGTGATAAGACTGGAGGTTAACTTCGAGGCATACAAGGTGTTCTTCCCCCAGCGTGAGAGGTGTTTCATCTCAACATGTCGGATCGGGAGTGGGGAAATGAATTGAAATGGTTGGCCACTTGGGAATTCTGCTTTTCGCTGATGGAGTTGAGGACCTCAGCGAAGTGTTAAGTACTCTGAAGAAAGGTCCCAACCAGAGTTCCTCCAGCATTTTGAGCGTGTGGCACTTTGCATGTGTTCAATATCTTCGTAAGCCTGGAGGTGATAGTTTAAGGCTCTTCATGATATTCCAGTGGCGTACACACAAAATATTCGTTTTTATATTTCTCTTGCAAGATCTATAACCGAGACCGTTCCCAGAGTGAAACAGAGCCAACCCCACAGTCTCTGGATCCGAGGAATGGATAAGGTCAACAGTAACAATCATGAAACCGCGAGGTGAGTCGGAGAGTGTTTCACAACAATAGTCACCGACTCGTCCATTCGCCATTTCTTCGTCTTTGCGATTTTGTAATTTCGTTTCAAGCTATCCATACCTCATCACAAATGGGACTTCAATGACATCATGGTTATTTTTACCACAGCTTTCGGAAGACTGACATCATGTTTATTTGTTGACCCGCCATTGGAGGACACGTCAGCCTTGGGTAGTATTGAATATTCAGTGCGCTGGAGCGAGTATAAATGAATGAGCGTGGAGATTCATCAGCTCAGAGTTTCTTCAGCGAGATCGCGGGCAGCTGGAAGACAGGCTGGATCACACAGCATGCTTGAAACATTTACCGCGTGAAAAAAAAAATGTATTTCATGATCGCTGACGCTATTGGTGTTCCTGGTAAGAATATCGGCGAACTAATATATGCAGTTCTGTGTGCGCTTTGGACTCGTTCAGATACCGACAGCGTTGTGATACCGGTGTATCAGTGAGTGCGGTGCAGACATTGTGACAAAACTCCGTGTTCGTTCAGAAGTTCCTTTGCGGTTTAACCCGGGGCCTCGGCTGAAAATAAACCGGCAGTTGAAATAGATGGAGAGTGGAAGATCGGGAAAATCAATTCAATTTGTGGACTCGTGGCAGGCAGCTTACATTTGTCAACGCAAAAACGCTGTCAAAGTTAACTCTGATCATCCAACGCGCTACTTTACTGGCTACTTGGTGTTATTCCTCATCGGCAGCGCAACATGCCTGAAATTTAAAGGTATTATGTCGTGTTCAAGAGTTTTTATTTTCAATTTTGAAAGGAACGCAGGAAGCGAATCTCCAGTGAGATTGAGGGGAGAGCGGTGACGTCACCTGTGAGTTCGACTTCAAAGCATCGGGAGTTTCGAAGATACAGATTGGTGTATGTGTGCGTTTTACTGTCCCAGGCTTTGTTTCCACGTCCTGTTATCCATAAAGTGAAACGGTGGCCGTTAGGGGTCAGACGGGGAAAGGTTAATGCAATCATCCTCTTTCGAACAGTAAGCCGTAATTTGGAACAACCGCTAAAGAGGCAGATGTTTTGAAATACGGACGTTGTCATTAATGACTCAAGCACTGACGTGCAAAATAATTTAAAAAGTTCAGCGGGTGGGGCAGGATCCTTAAAAGGGAAAACTAGTACTTTCTGATCGGATTCCTTGACATTGTGTGCAGAGACCCCGGACAAGAACTTATTTAAAAGAAGCGAACGAAGCGGAGCCCCTGTGGGCGGCTGACAAACGGGGAGTTTACGTGTAGACGAAGACATGTCAACGATAGAAACACATTCACATTGCAATTTGTAAATGGACACAGCCGGACGGAGCGGGGCTTCGCTGTGTAGGGAGACTGACAGACTGTAGGTGACTGACACGCAGCAATCACCGTCGCTGAGAAACTTGCAGTGTACTGTCTTTACACATCAGTCGAAAACCGGATGTCGGAAGATTTATATTGATTTCTCCAAAGAGCCCCCGGAGATCAGTTAGTTGTCGATGCTTCCTTCCGAAACCCTGCTCCCAGTGCCGAGTACGGCAGCCTTTCTCCCAGCATGCACTCGTTTGACGCACCTGTGACACCCGCTTTACGTCCCTTAAACCTCTAGAAATGAGTTGCCTGCAAAGTTTGATTGCTCCCAGTTTCCAGCTTATCTCTGCACTCTGACCCACGGAATGGCAAGACAGTAATCCCCTATCCTTTTTGTCTGTTCCCCGCAGCGAATTTAGTGGCGATTGCGATCCTGTCTGGCTGTCAGTGCAGCCTCTCCACCCGCACAACACGCTACCTGGTGGCCATGGCAACGGTGGATCTACTAACAATCATCTTTGAGGTCATACTGTGGCGCATAAGTTATTATTACTTCCCCGGGACTTTCCTGGACATCACTCCCATGTGCAGTGCGATCTCTGCTCTGGGACAGGCAGCCACTGGCTGTTCTGTCTGGTTCACTGTCACTTTTACGTTTGATCGGTTTGTCCCCATCTGTTGCCAGAAGCGGAAATCTGAGTATTGCACCGAGAAAACTGCGGCTGTGGTGATCACAACAACCGGCGTTCTGTTCTGTTTTAAAAATGTGCCCTATTTATTTGTATTCCATCCTGTAAAAGTTATTGACAATATACCCTGGGACTGTACCCGAAAGCCGAGCACCTATACGGATCCCGGGTGGGTGGGACATAATTGGCTTTCTGCCGTCCTGACTCCATTACTCTCGTTCGTGTTAATACTCTTGTTCAACGCTCTGACAGTCAGACACATTTTGGTGACTAGTCGCGTCCGTAAGGGGCTGAGGGGTCAGAGCAAGGCGGAGAACCGCAGTGACCCGGAGATGGAGAGCAGGAGGAGGTCTGTGATCTTACTTCTCACCATCTCCGGCAGCTTCATCATCCTGTGGTCGGTGAATGTTACCGAATTCCTGTATTACACCATTGCCGGACTGGATCAGAATAATTACAACGATTCGGAATACATTTTTCAACACACCGGAGGCATGCTGATGATATTAAGTTGTTGCACAAACACTTTCGTTTATGGGGTGACTCAGTCGAAGTTCAGAGACCAGTTCATCAGCACAGCGAAATATCCACTCACGTCAATTATTCAAATAATTAATGATCAAATTATCTAAGTTCTTCTCAGAGGCGATCACAATGTTGTCCATCTTGACAGTACAGAATTGGCGGTCATCGGAGATCGCGGCAGCGGGAAGAGTAAAATTAATTTACAGCCCAGGAGAGACACGGCACGAAGATTGATTCTACAGCACCAGCAGCCAACCACCTCCAACTCCTACCGATTATTAAACATATCCTACCTTTTATTTTATGTTTTCACCATTTTCCCTCTCTGGTCAGCGTCACACACTTTTCGACAACGAATCCCACACTCCAGCGTAAATTCTGATCGGCCAATTGACCTACAAAGCCGTTTGCTCTGGGTGGCGGAGGGGAAACGGCACGTCCAGCCGAAATACTGCCGTCACAGGGAGAACGGGTGGAATTCACACTCAGCACCCCGGAGATCTAACTGAGCCTGGAACATGCGAGGATTTAGTAAGACCATAAGACATGGGATCAGAATTAGGCCCTTCAGCCCATCAATTCTGCTCCCCCATTCCATTACCGGCACAGATTCATTACTCTCTGGGTTTTAAAAAAATAATCTTCCTTATTTCTGTTCTGAAAGATCACCATTCAGTTTTGAGAGTGTGGACTCTAGTTCTGGGATCCCCTGCTTTTTGTGATTTTTGTAAATGATTAGAATTAGGAAGTGGAAGAGTAGAGTCAGTAAGTTTACAGATGTTATGGTGGTGGGTGGAGTTTTGGATAGTGTAGAAAGTTGTTCTAGGTGACAAGACGACATTGACAGGATGCAGAAGTTCAAAAATTTCAAGTTTAATTATCATTCATCCATACATGAATATAGCCAAACGAAACAGCGTTCCTCCGGGACCAAGGTGCAAAACACATTACCAACAGCACACAGCAAATAGGCCATGCTCTCCTTATCGCTGATGACAGAAGAAATTTGAAGGTAGAATACAGGGCCAATTGCAGAACTGTTATCAATATTTTGGGACAGGAGAATAATAGGGTCCACGTCATAAATCCTTCAATGTTTCCACTCAAGTTGACAGGGTGGTTAAGAAGGCATTAGGTGTACGGGCCTTCATTAGTCAGGGGACTAAGAGGCGAAATAATGTTGTAACCCTAAAATTCCTGGTTAGATCACACTTGGAATATTGTATTCAATTCCGAATGCTTCATTCTAGGAAGAACGTGGAAGGTTTAGAGAGGGTGCAGAGGAGGTTTGCCGGAATGCTGTCCGGATTAGAGAGCGTGTATTATGAGGTTGGGTTGACCGAGCAACGGCTTTTCTCTTTGGAGCAGAGGATGAGACCTGTCTTGACAGAGATGTGCAAGATGATCAGAGGCATACAGCACAGCGAGTGCCTATCGAATTCAATTTGCCCAATGTAAACTGGAAACTTCTCACTGCAAGTTGCTCAGATGGGATGGAATTTGTTAGGCGCACCCAGGAGGGTTTGCTAATTCAAAAGGAGGAGCTGTACCGCATCAGGTGTTGGGGAATGCGTCTGGCAGGGTGAGCGTCCTTTCAGTGACTGAGCAGCTAGATGACAGTCAGCACAACTTCTTATGTTTGAAGGTAGCTATTGATAAGCGTGGGCATGCATCTTGTGGGAGAGATTTAAACTGGAGCAGCACAAATGCCGAGAGCATTGCAGAGGAACTAGGGAGAGATGATTGGGAATGGCCTTTTTTTTGGAAAAGTGCACATCGTGTTTAAAGACTAACTGCATCGGGTATAGGACAGGTATGTTCCAGTCAGAAGGACCGACACGATCACAAGCTAAGAGAACCGTGGATGTTGAGGGACGGCGTGAATTTAGTCAAGAAGGAAAAGGTGAAATTTGTAAAGCTCGAATACAAGACCACTGGAGGATTATAAAGAAGCCAGAATGAAACTCAGGAAGGGAATTACAAAAGGCCGGAGTCCTTGGCAGGTAGGGGTGACGAAAGCCCTGAGACATAGAAACATAGAAATATAGAAAATAGGTGCAGGAGTAGGCCATTCGGCCCTTCGAGCCTGCACCGCCATTTATTATGATCATGGCTGATCATCCAACTCAGATCACCGCCCCAGCCTTCCCTCCATACCCCCTGACCCCCGTAGCCACAAGGGCCATATCTAACTCCCTCTTAAATATAGCCAATGAACTGGCCTCAACTGTTTCCTGTGGCAGAGAATTCCACAGATTCACCACTCTCTGTGTGAAGAAGTTTTTCCTAATCTCAGTCCTAAAAGGCTTCCCCTCTATCCTCAAACTGTGGCCCCTCGTTCTGGACTTCCCCAACATCGGGAACAATCTTCCTGCATCTAGCCTGTCCAATCCCTTTAGGATCTTATACGTTTCAATCAGATCCCCCCTCAATCTTCTAAATTCCAACGAGTACAAGTCCAGTTCATCCAGTATTTCTTCATATGAAAGTCCTGCCATCCCAGGAATGAATCTGGTGAACCTTCTTTGTACTCCCTCTATGGCAAGGATGTCTTTCCTCAGATTAGGGGACCAAAACTGCACACAATACTCCAGGTGTGGTCTCACCAAGGCCTTGTACAACTGCAGTAGTACCTCCCTGCTCCTGTACTCGAATCCTCTCGCTATAAATGCCAGCATACCATTCGCCTTTTTCGCCGCCTGCTGTACCTGCATGCCCACTTTCAATGACTGGTCTATAATGACATCCAGGTCTCGTCTATACATACACCAGGACCAAGAGGATAACTAGGGAGAGGGTGAGCCACTCAAGGGTTAAGCAGGAGGGACATTTTCCAGGATAGAACGATATGGATGAGGTCTTTAATGAGTACTTTACATCATTATTTACCAAAGAGAAGAACGTGCAAGATGGGGAGATCAGTACCGAGAGGATCGATAAGTCTGAGCATTTCAAACTAAAGCAGGAGTTAGTGTTGGGTCTCTTAAGTAGCATTAAGGTCGATAATTCCCCAGGGCCTGATGGGGATACACGCCAGTTTATTGAAGAGGCAAATGAAAAGATTGCTGAGTCCTTGTCCAATATCTCCTGTCCACCCTAGTCACAGGCGAGGTCCTGGAGGACCGGTGAGTAGCCAATATAATTTGAGCAGTGATGATCATCTTGGCAGCTCGGTAGTTCGAATGTAAAGAGACATGGTGGCTGTCTGTCGGGCTGCGAGGAAGACTAATCATTGTGCAGCCGAGGCACACATGCGGTTGCAGTTTGGACATGGAACGGGTGCACACACCGCTCTGTGGCGTCGGTTTCGCGCTGCTCAAGGCGCTGATTTCGTCATTCTCAAAGTCAGAAGCAGCTTTTCTGGCCAGGGGGCGCCACGCAGCCCTGTCGGCTGTGGGCTCCTCAAGTTGCCGAGGCTGTACGCTGTCCAGAGACACGACACTGTTAAGTGCAAGATGCTGAACAGTGTCGATGATCAGAGGGATCTTAGAATCCAAGTTTATCCCTCCCTGGAAGAGACTGCACAGGTTGATCGGGTGGTTAGATTAGATTCAACTTTATTGTCATTGTGCCGAGTACAGATTCAAAGCCATTGAAATACATTTAGCATCTGACCAGAAATGCAAAGAATATTTACGAAATTACTGCTAATAAAAGAGTGCTACAGCACACAAATATAAAAGCACTGAGACAGTACAATACGGATGCAATACTGCTTAGCGCTGTGACGAGAGGTTCAGCAGTGTCACAGCCTCAGGGAAGAAGCTCCTCCTGTGCCTGCTGGTGTGGGAGCGGAGGCTCTTGTAGCGCCTACCGGATGGGATGGGAGTAAAAACTCCTTGGTTAGGGTGAGATGCATCCCTGATAATGCTTTTCGCCCTGCCCAGGCAGCGTTTATGGTAGATGTTCGCAATGGTGGGCAATTGGCTGCCAATAATCCGCTGGGCAGTTTTCACCACACGCTGGAGTGCTTTGCGGTCCGATACGGGACAATTGCCGTACCACACTGAGATGCAGTTGGTGAATATGCTCTCAATGGTACAGCGGTAAATGTCCGTCAGTATCCTGGGACAGGGGTGAGCTTTCTTCATGCTCCGCAGGAAATAAAGGCACTGTTGCGCCGTCTTGATCAGGATGGAGGAGTTCAGGGACCGGGTGAGCTCCTGGGAAATGTGGACACCGAGGAATTTGAAGCTTGATGCACGCTCTACGACAGCTTCGTTGACCTTCAGCTTCATCAGCTTCAGCTCCCTGAAGATGTCCTGGGTACTTTGTAGGCTGGTGCCCAAGATGGAGCCGACTAGATTTACAACCTTCTGCAGCTTCTTTCGGTCCTGTGCAGTAGCCCCTCCACACCAGACAGTGATGCAGCCTGTCAGAATGCTCTCCACGGTGCAACTGTAGAAGTTTTTGAGTGTATTTGTTGACATGCCAAATCTCTTCAAACTCCTAATGAAGTACAGTCTCTGTCTTGCCTTCTTTATAACGACATCGAAATGTTGGGACCAGGTTAGATCTTCAGAGATCTTGATACCCAGGAACTTGAAGCTGCTCACTCTCTCTACTTCTGGTCCCTCTATGAGGTTTAGTGCGTGTTCCTTCGTCTTACCCTTCCTGAAGTCCACAATCAGCTCTTTCGTCTTACTGACGCTGAGTGCCAGGTTGTTGCTGCGGCACAACTCCACTAGGTGGCATATCTCACTCCTGTACACCCTCTCGTCACCATCTGAGATTCTACCAACGATGGTTGTGTCGTCAGCAAATTTATAGATGGTATTTGCGCTATGCCTGGTCACACAGTCATGTGAATACAGAGAGTAGAGCAGAGGGTTAAGCACACACCCCTGAGGTGCGCCAGCGAGGAGGAGATGTGATCACCGATCCGCACAGACTGTGGTCTTCGGGTTAGGAGGTCGAGGATCCAATTGCAGAGGGAGGTACAGAGGCCCAGGTTCTGCAACTTCTCAATCAGGATTGTGGGAACGACGGTGCTGAACGCTGAGCGATGAACCCGCCCCGTTGCTGTTCGAGTGGGTTAAAAATAGCCCCTCGTTCCTCTCCCAGTGGAGGGGGAAAAGTCGGAGGTGAGGGATCCCCCAAAAGCTTAACTCTCAGGGGTTGAGTCGGTGGCGATGAAGGCAAAGGCGGTGTGAATGTTCATTTCCAGAGCACTAGAGCTTAAAGCAAGGGTGAGATCACGGACACGTGAAAACCTGCTGAAGTTGTAAGTCTAAAGAAACACGCACACACAGAAAATGCTGGAGGACCTCAGCAAGCCAGGCAGCATCCGTGGAAGAGAGCGAATAGTCGATGACTCGGGGGGTGGAGCGAGACCCTTCATCAGGTTTGAGCGGGGAGGGGAGCATTCAGAGTTAGAAGGTGGGGGGAGGGGAGTTGAGGAAGGAGGACAAGGTGGCAGGTGATTGGTGAACCCGGGAGAGGCTGAAGTCAAGAGCATGGTTCATTGGTGAAAGAGGTAAAGGACTGGAGAAGGGGAAATCTGATTGGTGAAAGAGATGAAGGAGATGGTTAAGGGGGAATCTGATTGGTGAAAGAGATACAGGGCTGGAGAGGAAGGGATCTGATTGGTGAAAGAGATACAGGGCTGGAGAGGGGGGAGGGATCTGATTGGTGGACGAGGTGAATGACGAGAGAAGGGGGGATCTGATTGGTGAAAGAGATACAGGGCTGGAAAAGGGGGTATCTGATTGGTGAACGGGGTAAAGGACTGGAGAAGGGGGGATCTGACTGGTGAAAACGATAAAGGGCTGGAGAAGTGGGGATCTGATTGGTGAAAGAGATAGAGGGCTGGAAAAGGGGGATCTGATTGGTGAACGAGGTGAAGGACGAGAGAAGGGGGGATCTGATTGGTGAAAGAGATACAGGGCTGGAGAGGGGGGGAGGGATCTGATTGGGGAGGACAGAAGAGCACGGAAAAAGGGAAAGCGGGCGGAGCACCAGGGAGAGGTAATGTGCAGGCAAGGAGAAGAGGTGTGAGGTGGGGAGGGCAACAGGAAAGGGGACTGGTGAAGGCGAGGAAGTAGGCAATTATGCGGCAGGGGAATCGATGCTGATGCCATTCGGTTGGTTGCTACCCAAATGGAATATAAGGTGTTGCTCTTGCAAACTGAGTGAGGCCCCCATCGAGGCAGGAGAGGAGGCCATGCACTGACGCATCAGAGTGGGAATGCTGAGGATGGACGCCATTGCTTTGACCGCACTTGCAGTATTCTAAACATTTGACAAAGGATGTGCGCTGGCAATTGGAGAGGGCCCAGAGGAGGTTCACGAGAATAATGCAGGGACATAAAGGGTTAACGTATGGGGAGCGATTGGTGGCTCTGGGCCTGAACTCGCTGGTTAGAAGAATGGGTTGGTGGTGGCGTGGGGGGTGGGGGGAGGAATTTCATTGAAACCTATCGAATATTGAAAGTTCGAGACAGAGTGGATGTAGAGAGGATGTTTCCCATAGTGGGGGAGCCTCGGACCAGAGGACACAGATACAGTGGATGTGGAGAGTATGTCTTCTGTAGTGGGGGAGTCGAGGACCAGAGGACACAGATAGAGTGGATGTGGAGAGGATGTTTCCTGTAGTGGGGGAGTCTCGGACCAGAGGACACAGATAGAGTGGATGTAGAGAGGATGTTTCCTATGGTGGGGGAGTCTAGGACCAGAGGACACAGATAGAGTGGATGTGGAGAGGATGTTTCCTGTAGTGGGGGAGGCTCAGACCAGAGGACACAGATAGAGTGGATGTAGAGAGGATGTTTCCTATAGTGGGGGAGCCTCGGACCAGAGGACACAGATAGAGTGGATGTGGAGAGGATGTTTCCTGTAGTGGGGGAGTCTCGGACCAGAGGACACAGATAGAGTGGATGTGGAGAGGATGTTTCCTGTAGTGGGGGAGTCTCAGACCAGAGGACACAGATAGAGTGGATGTGGAGAGGATGTTTCCTGTAGTGGGAAAGTTTAAGACCAGACGACACAGCCTCAGAATAGATGGGCGTCCATTTAAAGCAGAGATAAGGAGGAATTTATGTTGCTGGTGAATCTGTGGGATTCGCTGCTGGGGAGATATTAGCGTGTATTCAGGGAGGGTCGAGTGGGGCAAAATGCGAGAGATATTGGAGGAGACAAAGTTTTTTCGTCTTAAAGTCCGCTGTTAATGGCAAGGTCGTTAGCAGTGTCGCTGAGCAGAGAGATCTGCGACCCAGGTTCATCACTGCTTGAAAGCGACCGCACAGGTCGACAAGGTGGTTCAGGAGGCTGCCTTACGGGATGCTTCTGTTTGATATACTGAGTTCAAAAGTCAGCGGGTTCTGCTGCAATTTATCAAACTCTGGTCAGGCCACACCTGGAGTATTGCGGACAGTTCTGGTCACCCCTCTACAGGAAGGACGTCGAGGCTTCGGAGAGTGCGGGGGGGCAGAAGAGATTCACCAGGATGCTGCCTGGTTTGGAGGGCAGAGCTCTCACCAGAGGCTGGACAAACCTGGGCTGTTTTCTTTGGAGTGAGGGGAGATCTGAGAGCGGTTTACAGGATTATGAGAGGCGTAGATAGAGTGGACAGGGGAGTATCTGTTTCCCCAGGGTTGACATGTCTCATACCAGGGGGGCAGGCGTTGACGGTGAGACGGGGTAGGTTCAAGGGGGATGTGAGGGGTAAGTCTTTCACTCAGAGACCAGTGGATGCCCGGTCTGGCGGTCGAGGCAAATACATTCGAGGCTTTTTAAGAGCCGTTCGGAGGGGCACATGGATATGAGGAAGATGGGGGGGGCGGAATTGGTGTTTGGTTGCTTTTGATTTGAGTTTCAGCTTGTACAGCACGACATTGTGGGGCCGAACGGCCGGTTCCCGTGCTGTGCTCTTCTGCGCTGGACGGTCTGCGACACGGGGAGGGGAATGTAAGATGGACTGAGGACGGGTTTGATGGACAGTACCCCCGGTCAAAGACCCTGTTTCCCCCCCCCCCCCAGCCTCTCTCCAGGACCCCGATCCCGGTCAAAGACCCTGTTCCCCCGCCCCCCCCCCCCAGCCTCTCTCCATGACCCCGATCCCGGCGAAGGCGGACACGCCGTTCCTGGTGACCGAGCCGCTGTGCCAGATCCCGGGGTTTCCGCCGGCCTCCACCAACGCGCAGCTCCCGCCGGGGACCTACCTGATCCCCGGCCTCGAGGGAGAGGCGGCCGAGGCAGAGATGGAGGCGACCAGGAGGAAGTTGAGAAACCTGGCGGTGGGTGGCCCAGGGATCCGCCGCGGGGTCGGGCCGTTATTGCGGGGGGGGGGGGCGGGGGGGCGGGGGAGGGAAGGGGCACCCCACAGTTCACGGTGCGTGTCCGACCCTCGTACCTCGAGTCCCCCTGTCCCTCGACACTCCCCACAGCTCCCGGTGCGTGTCCCACCCTCGTACGGCGAGTCCCCCTGTCCTTCGACACTCCCCACAGCTCCCGGTGCGTGCCCCACCCTCGTACCCCGAGGTCCCCCTGTCCTCGACACTCCCCACCGTTCACGGTGCGTGTCCTACCCTCGTACGCCGAGGTCCCCCCGTCCCTCGACACTCCTCACCGTTCACGGTGTGTGTCCCACCCTCGTACCTCGAGTCCCCCTGTCCTCGACACTCCCCGCCGTTCACGGTGCGTGTCCTACCCTCGTACGCCGAGGTCCCCCTGTCCTCGACACTCTCCACCGTTCACGGTGCGTGTCCCACCCTCGTACTTCGAGTCCCCCCGTCCCTCGACACTCCCCAGCGTTCACAGTTCGTGCCCCACCCTCGTACCTCGAGTCCCCCTTTCCTTCGACACTCCCCACCGTTCACGGTGCGTGTCCCCCCCACGTACGCCGAGGTCCCCCCTCCCTCAACACTCCCCGCCGTTCACGGTGCGTCTCCCACCCTCGTACCCCAAGTCCCCCTGTCCTGAATGGATGAAAAATTGATGACTGTGGCCATCTTGTGGACACAAGGGGTGAGTTGTGTTATCCATTTGAAAACTAGTTTATTCGGCACTGCTTTGTACCCGAATGACCTGCACTCTTTTTACTCTCTCACCGCCTCTAACCCTCTGTCTCTCTCTGTCCCCGCTCCCCACCCTTTCCCTCTCACCCACACCCCTCTTACCCGCTTCTCGTCACTCCTCTCCTCCCCTCCCTCACCTCTGCCCGCTCTCCCCTTGCGCTCCTCTCAACACCCCCCCACCCACCCTCCCTCTCCACTCCCCTCTCCCTCCGCTCTGTCTCTCTCTGCCCCGCAGTTCGGACAGATGGCCTCGGGGGTCTCCAGCGCTCTGCTCGGCCTCCTCATCCTGCTCACCGCCCGCTGGCGGCTGGGCTACACCATGCTGGTGGGCGCCCCCTGGTGGACCGGAGTCATCGTGAGTGGGGGCTCCCCCGACCCCCTCGGGCATAGCCGGGTCTGCGAGGAGGAGGGGGGCGGAGGGGGGAGGTGGAGAGGCTGAGGGAAAGGGTAGGGAGAGGCGGCGAGGAGGGCAGGAGTCACAACGCGCCGGAGGAACTCAGCAGGTCGGGCAGCATCCGTGGGAAAAGGTCGGTTTGACGTTTCGGGCCGGAACCCAGGAGGGGCAGGAGGGAGGGCTGAGGGAAAGGGTAGGGAGAGCGGCGAGGAGGGCAGGAGGGCAGGTAGGGAGGGAGTCGGAGTTGTGAGTCTGACCCCTGTTTATTCAGTCCACAGTGGCCGGGATGCTGATCACGGCCGTTCGCCGGTCGCCGAACAAATCCACGGTGGGTTTACGGTTCCCAGTCTCCGGGTACCCCCACACACCGGGAGCTTTACCGCACACGGTTCCCTTTCGTGTTCGTTCTCTCTCTCCCTCCCTCCCCCTCTCTCCTTCCCCCTCTCTTTATCCCCCATCACCGTGTCTCTCACCCGCAATCTCTCACATTTCTGTTCCTCCTCTTCCCCCCTCTCTCTCCGACTGTTCCCTCTCTCTCTTCCCCCTCCCCTTTTCCCTGATCTCCATCTCTCCCCCTTTTCTTCATCCCTCCTCTACACCCTCTCCCTCTGCCTCTGTCCGCTCTTCTCTTTTCTCTCTTGGCCCTCTCACGCTCCCTCTCTCTCTCTCCCCCTCTGGGTCTCCCCGTCTCGCCTCCATTTTCACTTCCCCTGTCTCTCCCCTATCTCTTTCCATCCCTGGGACGACCAACCCCAATCTCCCTTTCCACTCTCTGTCCCCCCCTCCTTCTCATTCGCTGCTATCCTTTTCAACTTTTCCCCCTTCGTCCTCGTCTCCGTCACTCGCCCCTCTCCCTTTCCAGTTCTCTCTCCACCCGTCTCTCCTCCGCCCTTTCCGCCTCCCTCTCCTTTCCTTTGTTTCCCCCTCCCTCTCTCCCTTTTCACTTTCTCCCCCCTGATCGCACTCGCCCCTCTGCCTTTCCACTCTCCCTCTCTCTGTTAATCTCCTCGCTCTTTCTCTCTCTCTCTCTGTCTCCAGCCCCCCTCCCTCTCTATTTTCTTTCTTCCCCTCCCTGGCTCTCCCTTCTCCCATTCCACCTCTCTCGCTCCCCCCTCTCTCTCTATCTCACCCCCTTCCTTTCCAACTCCTCTCCCTCTCTCTGTTCCTCTCTCTCTCGCTCCTCTCTCTGCTTCCACGTTCTCTCTCTCACTCGCCCCTCTACATTCTCACTGTCTGCCGTCCTCTCGGTCTCTGTCTCCTTACTCTGTCTCCCTCTACTTCTCCCTTTCCACGTTCTCCCTCTCTCTCGCTCTGTCTCCCCCCTTCTCCTTTTCCGCCCCTCCCTCTCTCTCCTGCCTCCTCTCTCCCCTCCCCCTCTTTCCCTACCCCTCTCATCCCATCCCCCTCTCTCCCTCCTCCCTCTCATCCCACCCCCACTCTCCCTCCCCCTCTCTCCCTCCCCCCTCTCATCCCCTTCATCCCACCCCGTCTCTTCCTCCTCCTCCCTCCCCCTCTCATCCCATTCCCCTCGCTCCCTCCCCACTCTCTCCCTCCCCCTCTCGCCCTTCTCCTCTCTCCCTCCCGCTCTCATCCCATCCCCCTCTCTCCCTCCCCCCTTTCCCTCCCTCCCATCCCATCCCCCTCCCCCTCTCTCCCATCCCCCTGTCTTCCTTCCCCCTCTCTCCCCCCTCTCTCTCTCCCCCTCTCATTCCATCCCTATCTGTCCCTCCTCCCTTCATTCACACTCTGTCACCCCTCTGCATTTTCACCTTTCTGCCCCTCTCCCTTCCAATTTCTCTCTCTCTCTCTCTCCCTTGTTCCTATCCGTTCTTCCTTTCGACTTCCTGCCTTCTTCACGCCGCTCTCCTCCTTTCCAGTCTCTCTCTCTCCGTCCATCCCCCCCGTCCGTTATCTCTGTCTGTCCCATCACTGTCCCTCCCCACCCCCCTTCTCTCTGTCTGTTCTCAGTCTATCTCTCTCTCTCTCTGTTCCCCCTATCACACTCCCCCTCTCTCTCTCTCTCTCTCTCTCTCTCTCTCTCTCTCTCTCTCTCTCTCTCTCTCTCACACACACACTCTCTCTCTCTCTCTGCGACAGACCATCGCCTGCCTGGTCGCGAATGAGATCTGCGCTCTCGCCTGCACTCCCGCCGTCATCCTGTACTCGCTGAACGTCCGGGTCTTCCCCTGCATCGGGTACTGCTACACCGGGTGCCGGATGGTGAGTGTTCCGTACCCCCCCCCCCCCGCACACCCAACACACTGGCGAACCAGCCCGCAGCCCCACTCAACCCCCGGAGATCTCTACTCGGCCTTCCCCTCTCCCGCGACGCTTCCCTCCCTCCCGGTAGCGCTCCCTCTCTCCACGCCAAGCTCCCTCAGAACCCTCCCTCCCCTCGGTTGTAGCGTCCCCTCCCCCGGCAGCTCCTTCCACAGACGGGCCACCCTCTAGGTGAAAAGGTTTCCCCTCGGGGTCCCCTATTAAATCTCTAAAACCTGCGCCCTCTGGTTCTCGATTCCCCGACCCTGGGGAAATGTCTGTGTTCATTCACCCTGTCTGTGCCCCTGGTGGTTTTACACACCCCTGTCAGGTCACCCCGACACTCCCGGGAATAAATTCCCAACCGCCCGACCTCTCTCCGTAACTCAGTCCCTCCAGTCCCGGCGACATCCCTGTAAATCCCCGGGATCTCAGGTCTCCTGTTCCCGGTGTCCGATCCGGCGATGGCGGGGATGCCGAGCATCGCCTTCACCGCCCCGTCTCCCCGTCACCCCACTTTCAGGGAACCGTCACCCGAAACCTGGTGTGTTCCATCACCACTGTCAAGCCCTCTCCGTCACTCAAAACCTGTCACCCCTGTCACCCCCTCTCCGTCTCCCCCCCTTTCAGGGAACCGTCACCCAAAACCTGGTGTGTTCCGTGAAGAGAAAGCTACATTCCTGAGACAGGAGTTACCAGAGATTTTTCTGCACTCCCCCCCAACACTTGTAAACACATCTCCCTCTCCTACACTCCCCCTCTCTCCCCACCCAACGCGCTCCTTCCCTCTCCACCGACTCTACCCCATTCCCAAACAACACTCCCCCCTCCTCCTTCTTACCGGCCATCTCTCCCTCTTCACTCCCCCCCTCACTATCTCTTCCCCTCTCACCCCTCCCTCGGAACTACCCCTCTTCTCTCTCACACTCTCAACTCTCCCACACTCTATCTCTCCTCTCTGCTCAACTTTGTCTTTCACCCCCCTTTCCGTCTCTCACCCCCTCTCTCCCCTCTGCCTCGTTCACCCCTCTCTGTCCCTCATCCCCTCTCCGTCTCTCCCCCCTCTGTTCTCCACCTTTCTCTCCCTCCCTGTCCGACCTCTCTCATCTCCAGCCTCTCACATTTCCCTCCCACCTCTCTCTACCCTCTGACTTCCACCACTCTCTCCCCCCCGTCTGACTCTCCCTTTATCAACTGTTCTGTGCCACCTCTCCTCTTTCTCCCCATCTCTCTCCCACCCACCCCCTCTCTTCCTCACCCATCGCCCCCCAGTCTCTTCCTCCCCAGCTGGGTCTCCCACCTCCGCCTACCCCAAACTCCCGCTCCCGACCCTACCCCTCTCTCCCCCCTCTTCTGCCTCTCTCTTCCCCGGCCCGAGCCCTTCTCTCTCCCTCTCTCACCCCATGTCTCCCTCTCTCCCTCTGGCAGAGGTCTGTGAGCGGGGGTGACGGGTGATTTTGCTGGTGAACTGCCTGGTCTCCCTGGTGATGTCCGTCCTCACGGCCATCGTCAACTGCAGGAACCTCGAGTGCTGCGCCGTGCGGCCTCCGGTGGTGAGTGGGATCTTCCTGTGCACCGGGGGGGTGTGGGCGGCGGGGGATGGGACATGGGTGGGAGAGATGGGGGTAGATGGAAAGAGGGTGGGGAGAGATGGGAGGGAGCAAGAGAGAGAGATGGGGGCAGAAAGGGAATGAAAGGGGTGGGGAGAGGAGGATAGGGAGGGGGAGGAGAGAGGTGGGGGGAAGAGATGGAGGGACAGAGGGGGTGGAGAGAGGGACGGAGGGAGAGAGAGGCTGTGGGAGTGGGTAGTGGATCCCGTCTCCTCTCCTCACCTTCTCTTTCTCCCGTCCCCTCCTCAATCTGATCCCTCCCTCTCCCCCACCCACAGAGAATGATGGTGATCCATGCTAACCAGCTCGCACCGCCGGACCTCGCCTCCATCTTCTCCAGCGAACCGGCGCCCACCCCGGCCTCTGACGGGCCCCAGTAACGACACGTTCCCCGCTCCACGGGACAGCCCAAAGGATTCGGGCCGAGCGGCCTGAAAGGAAAATCAAGGCCGGATTTTGGAGACGGAGTTGGGGGTGGGGGTTGGTGGGTAACATTCCCGTGGTCACATTCCTCCCCGTGGGAACCCCCCAGTTCAAGCTCCCTTGTTACGAGTCGCCCTGTCCCACCCGCGGCATCCGGTCACTCCTGACACACTCCGCTCTCTGTCCCCTCTATCACCGCCCGTCTCACCCTGGCTGGTGGCCATTTTGTGATGGTTATCATTGAAACCGCTCTCCCAGCATCGTAGAAATAGTCACACCCTTTTCCTCACCTCCCACTCACTTCCCTCCCTGTTTATTCAATCTCAATTCCTCATCGCCCTCTCTTTCAGTTACCCTGTGAGTCTCTCCACTACTCACCCCATCACTCCTGACACCCTCCCCTCTCCGTCCCTTGTCCTTTCTCCTGCCATCCAACACATTCTGGGTGGTGAACGTTGTCCGATGGGAAATTTCGCTCCCTCACCCGATCCCTTCCCTCTCTCGTTGAGTGAGTCTCTCCCCTCTCCCTCCGTTCAGACACTCAACTCTCCGTCCCATCAGCCCAGATCGCGTCTCGACCTCTCGCTCCCCATTTCCCCTGTCCGCGCTCTCCTTCTTGCCGTCCGTCTTATTTGCGAAGGATCGAAATCACCCACCCTTCCCCCACACGCCCCATCCTGTTCCTGCCCACCCTCTCCTTTCAGACCCCTCTTTCCTGGTCCTGCAACTTCCCCTCCCTTCCCGTCCCATCAGATCCCCTCCCACCTCGTCCCATTACTTTCCCTCCTTCCTGGTCAGATCACTCCCGCTCCCTTCCTGTCGTTTCACTCCTCCTCACCCCGACTCTATCTTATCCACGTCACCACCAGTTTGTGACAGGAACTTTCGCCTCCCCTTTTCGTCCCCTATTGAGTCAATGACTTCGCCACGGTCACCGTCTCATCAGTCCACTCCTCGTCCCGTCACTCCTCTTCCTCCCAAACCCCTCACCCCTCCTCCCCAAAACCCACATGTATATGTGTATGTGTGAATATCTGAGATATATACATTAGTTTATTCAATGACAAAATTATTAGAATTAAAACATACATGAAATACCCAAGACTATATAAAACACAAATTAAAATACTGTTATTATAATCAATAAGACACTCGATCCCGGGATTGTATCCACGGGCACCGCATGTTCCTTCGCCATAGATTCTGTGTGCGACTGTGACCATTGTAAGTCAGTGTCTCACTCCATCCCTGGCGGCCACATTAACCAAGGAACACACACAAAAATTCTGGTGAACACAGCAGGCCAGGCAGCATCTCTAGGAAGAGGTACAGCCGACGTTTCGGGTCGAGACCCTTCGTCAGGACTAATTTAAAGAAGAGATAGTCAGAGATTGGAAAGTGGGAGGGGGAGGGGGAGGAATGGGGCCAAGAGCTGGACAGTTAATTGGCAAACGGTATACAGAGTTGGAGAAGGGGGGGGGGTCATGGGACAGGAGGCCTAGGGAAAAAGAAAGGGGAGGTGAACCCACTATAGTGAGAGGGACAGAGGGAGAAAAAAGGGAGAGAAAAAATGGGGAAAAATAATAATGATAATAAATAATAAATAAGGGATGGGGTACAAAGCAGAGGTGGGGCATTAACTGAAGTTAGAGAAGTCAATGTTCATGCCATCAGGTTGGAGGCTACCCAGACGGAATATAAGGTGTTGTTCCTCCAATCTGAGTGTGGCTTCATCTTTACAGTAGAGGAGGCCGTGGAAAGACATGTCAGAATGGGAATGGGACGTGGAATTAAAATGTGTGGCCACTGGGAGATCCTGCTTTCTCTGGTGGACAGGGCTTAGTTGTTCAGCAAAGCGGTCTCCCAGTCTGCGTCAGGTCTCGCCAATATATAGAAGGCCACATCGGGAGCACCGGACGCAGTATATCACCCCAGCCGACTCACAGGTGAAGTGTCGCCTCACCTGGAAGGACTGTCTGGGGCCCTGAATGGTGGTGAGGGAGGAAGTGTAAAGGCATGTGTAGCACTTGTTCCGCTTACAAGGATTAGTGCTGGGTGGGAGATAGGTGGGAAGGGATGTGGGGGGGACGAATGGACAAGGGAGTCACTGGGATTGTGTGATGGAACGGCGTGGAGGGAGCTTCACGCTGTGTCTGACCCCGGGAGTGTGTGATGGGATGGTGTGGTGGGAGATTCACGCTGTGTCTGACCCCGGGAGTGTGTGATGGGACGGTGTGGTGGGAGATTCACTCTGTGTCTGACCCCGGGAGTGTGTGATGGGACGGTGTGGTGAGAGATTCACTCTGTGTTTGACCCCGGGAGTGTGTGATGGGATGGTGTGGTGGGAGATTCACTCTGTGTCTGACCCCGGGAGTGTGTGATGGGACGGTGTGGTGGGAGATTCACGCTGTGTCTGACCCCGGCAGTGTGTGATGGGACGGTGTGGTGGGAGATTCACGCTGTGTCTGACCCCGGGAGTGTGTGATGGGACGGTGTGGTGGGAGATTCACTCTGTGTTTGACCCCGGGAGTGTGTGATGGGATGGTATAGAGGGAGTTTCATGCTGTGTCTGACCCCACGAGTGTGTGATGGGACTTTATTTATCATTTCCCTTTTTTGTCCCCTTGCCCATCCTCTGGGTTCCCCCTCCTCACCCTTTTCCTTCTCCCTGGACCTCCTGTCCCATGATCCTCTCATGCCCTTTTGCCAATCACCTGTCCAGCTCTTGGCTCCATCCCTCCCCCTCCTGTCTTCTCCTATCATTTTGGATCTCCCCCTCCCCCTCCAACTTTCAAATCTCTTACTCACTCTTCCCTCAGTTAGTCCTGACGAAGGGTCTCGACTGTACCTCTTCCTAGAGATGCTGCCTGGCCTGCTGCGTTCGCCAGCAACTTTGATGCGTGTTGTTTATTATCAAAGTTCTTATTTGTCACCATATACTACCCCGAGATTCATTTTATTGCAGTCATTTACAGGACAATAAATCAATATAGCAGAATTTATGAAAAACTATACAAAAACAAAGAGTAACCAACAAGCAACGTGCAAAGGAAGGGAAATTTGTGCAAATAAAATATTAAATAATACTGACACGAGTTGTAAATTCTTTGAAAGTGAGTCCGTAGGTTGTGGAATCAGCTCAGAGATGATGTGAGTGAAGTTATCCACGCCGGTGTCTCAGAAAAAACCCGCCATCATCGGGCCCTTCCTGTCTGTGTAATTCCCCGGCATGAAACGTAAAAGTTGCCCGTGAACGCAGCAGGCCAGCCAGCATTACGTACACCCGGGATAATCCCACCCCGGGACACCGGTATCCCAGACTGAGCCCCGGCCCCCGGGCTCTTCCTGTCTGTGTCATTCCCCGGGGTCCCGAACCCGCACATCCGGCAGAAGCAGCGCCGCTGGACAGGAGGCGGAAATACGTCACCACGGGAGACCAGCGAGCGACGCACAGCGCGAGCCTAAAGCTAGTTCCGTTAAAAACGGTTGGGAATTAAACCTGGCGCGTGGCCATTAAAGGTAAGGGGAAGTGGGGGGGGGGGTTAAAGGGGAGGGCGGGGAATCGGCTAAACTGTCGGCATCCCGCGGGCGGGGATGTTCACACATTCAGATGTTCACACTCTCACTGTCAGTCCGGGTCTGGGTTCCTGCAGAGATCTCAGTTCCTTCTTCCCGGTCTCACTGAACCAATTGTCCTCCAGCCTGAAACAGATGGGAGAATAAAGATGAAATAAACAGATCACACAACAGTGTCAGTAACAGGGGACAACACTCACAGACAAATATCATCAGAAAACCCGCGGATCCGCTGATATTTTATCACATTGAACATTAACACAAACACTCACCAGATCCGCTTCAGACTCGGGAGGGTCAGTATGAGGCGGCGGAGAGCGGGGACAGATCGGTCTGTCAGTGAGTTTGGTCCCAGGTCCAGCACCGTCAGTGATGGGTTTGTACTGAGAGCGGAGACGAGATCCTCGACACCAGAATCTGTGAGACCGACACGGTACAGCCTGGAGATGAGAGAGAGTGAGGGTGAAGGACACAGAGAGACAGGAGCCGGTACAAATCCCCAGTGTTTATCAGTAACACAATTACTGATCACATTAATGTTCAGTGTCAGACACCCAGTGACTGTAAACACAATCTCCCACAGTCTGGTACTTACCCCAGTGTCTGTATTTTACACTCCGGGTTCCTCAGAGCCGCAGACACCAGTTTCACTCCTGAATCTCCCAGGTCATTCCGCCCGAGTCTAAACACAAACAGACAAATTGATGAACAAAGTGATTCAAACCGTGGGTCTGAGGGAATTTCTCTTACTCGGATATTTCAGGAAACATTAAACCCTTCAGTAAATCACTGATCGGAGTTCCCGTCACCGCCAATGTCCCTCACTGTCCAGCTCCAGGGTATTCACCGAATGTCAGTAATTTAGTCTGTCGATGTGACCCTGTAAACTCCACATATCCTGTTTCATTCCCCGATGGTTAGAAACGTGTTCCTGATGTGAGAGGGTCGGGAGGGGCAGGGATGAAGGAGGAACGGGGATGGGGAAGAGAGATCCCACAGGACGAAGGGTGATGGCATTTGTTACAATTCTTCACAACCTGATTTACTACAGTTTTACCCAAATCCCTTTACATTGAAACAACACAATGGGACAGTTTCACAGTTCAGAGTGAGAGATAAATCAAGTTACCCCAACTCCTGGCACTTGTGCAGCCCGGGTCCCAGCCGCTGGATTCCTTCACTCTGAATGTGGCAGTTCACCAGGTCGAGGTATTTTATTGTATCACAGTGTCCGATGACATGAGACAGGACCGCACAGTCAATCGGGGTCAGTGTCATTCCACTGAATGAAAGTGTTTCCACAGATCCCAGTGTGGCCTGAGCTAGTCCAGGATTCTGAGACTCAAACAGGTAGTGCAATGTGTTCAGGAGGCTCCTTTTACAAGTTTCACTCCCCGTGTTTCCACTCTGGCGTTTAACCTTCTCCTTCACCCAGTCAATCACCCGGCAGGTTGTTTGATGAGGAAATGGGCCCAGAAACTCCTCCAGGCCCCGAGCTGTCATTGGGTTGGAGAGACCAGCAACAAAACGGAGAAATATCTCAAATCGCCCATCTTTCTTGTTGTGGGCTTCAGTGAGGAATTTCAGGATATTCCCGGGATGTGGATTCAGGAATTGTGCGACAGCAGCTACAAACTCTTGGATGGTGAGGTGTGGGAATGTGTACACCACGCTCCGGACTGAATCCTCTCTTTCCAAAAGCTCCATCAGGAACCCGGACAGGAACTGGGAAGGCTGCAGATTGTAGTTGATCAAATCTCCATCTGTAAACACAATCTTCTTCTCGAACACTCCTCTGAAGGCCATCTGACCAACCCTGAGAAACACATCACGGGGGTTCTCAATCTCACGGCCGTGGTTTTTCAGGATGTTGTAAATATAGTAGGAATACAGTTGGGTGATGGTCTTGGGAACTCGCTGCGGGTCCCTGACTCTTTGTGTGAAGAAGGGGCCCAGTGCCAGAGCGAGGATCCAGCAGTAGGAGGGGTTGTAGCTCATGGTGTACAGGATCTCGTTCTCCTTCACGTGTTTGAAAACAGCTGCTGCCACTGTCTGATCTTCAAAATGCCTGATGAAATATTCCTTCCGTTCCTCACCAACAAATCCCAGGATTTCAGCCCAGATACTGATCTCTGCCTTTTCCAATAAATGTAACGCAGTGGGGCGGGTTGTCACCAGCACTGAACACCCTGGGAGCAGCTTGCCCTGGATTAAACTGTACACAATGTCAGACACTTCACACCACCACTCGGGATCTGGGCACTGGTGCTTGGGTTCTGTATCTCTCCGACTGTCAGCAAAATCTATTCTGTGTTTGAATTCATCCAAACCATCAAATATAAACAGCAATCCCTTTGGGTTCTTCCAGACCTCTGTCAGGATATTCCCAAAGTAAGGATACTGATCCAGAATCAGTTCCTTCAGGTTTATTCTGCAGTTAATGGAATTTAAATCCCGGAATTTGAAACTGAAGACAAACTGGAATTGTTGGAATATTTTCCCTGTGACCCAGTCATAAACAATCTTTTGTACCATTGTTGTTTTCCCAATCCCTGGCACTCCGGCCACTGTTGCCGAACTCCCAGATTTGGATTTACTCCGGGAAAAGCTGCTCTGGAACAACTGATCAGTGCGGATGTTCTCCAGCTCTCCACGGAGTTGTTTTTCTCTCAACTCCTCGTGGTCTCTGCCTCTTGCCAGCAGCTCATGTTCCACCAGTCTCCGATCTCGAACAGTAGAAATGACCGTGAGCTCAGCGTATCGATCAACCAGCTGGAAAACCTTCACCTTCTCCCTCATCAGGATCGTGTTCACTCTCAGTGTTTCAGTTTGTGCCCGCAGAGTCTCCTTGTGTTTCTGTTGAACATCTTCCATGGGAACAGACAGTGAACAAACTGTTAGATGCCTCAACTCAGAACTCGGTATTTAAATACACAAGAGTTAGCTCAAAGCTATTGCATTAATTGGGGTCTCACAGTGTGTCAGGAACCTTTTGAGGCCTGTGGGGTCTCACAGTGTGTCAGGTCCCTCTCAGGGGTGTGTGGGGTCTCACAGTGTGTCAGGTCCCTCTCAGGGGTGTGTGGGGTCTTACAGTGTGTCAGGACACTGTTAGGGGTGTGTGGGGTTGCACAGTGTATCAAGAGCCTGTCAGGGGTGTGTGGGGTCTCAGAGTGTGTCAGGACCCTCTCAGGGTTGTTTGAGGGATCATAGTGTGTCAGGACCCACAATGTGTCAGTGTTTCACCGTGCGTCGGGACACTATCAGGGGTGTGTGCGGTCTCACAGTGTGTCAGGACCCTGTCAGGGGTGTGTGGGGTCTCACAGTCTGTCAGGACGCTGTCACGGGTTTCTGGGGTTTTGCAGTGTGTCAGGACCCTGTTACTGGTTTGCGGGGTTTCACAGTGTGTCAGGACCCTTTTCCGGGGGTGGGGGGTCTCAGAGTGTGTCAGGACCCTGCCAGGGTTGTGTGGGGTCTCACAGTGTGTCAGGTCCCTGTCAGGGGTGTGTGGGGTCTCACAGTGTGTCAGGACCCTGTCAGGGGTGTGTGGGGTCTCACAGTGTGTCAGGACCCTGCCAGGGTTGTGTGGGGTCTCGCAGTGTGTCAGGCCCTTGTCAGGGGTGTGTGGTCTCACAGTGTGTCAGGACCCCTCTGGGGTGTGTGGGGTCTCACAGTGTTTCTGAACCCTGTCACGGGTGTGTGGGGTTTCACAGTGTGTCAGGTCCCTGTCAGGGGTGTGTGGGGTTTCACTGTGTGTCAGGGCACTGTGAGTGGTTTGTGCGGTTTCACAGTGTGTCAGGATCTTGTGGTGGTTGTGGGGGGTCTCACAGTGTGTCAGGATGCTGTTGTGGGGGATCCAACAGTGAGTCAGAACCCTCTCAGGTGTGTATGGGATCGCAATGTGTGTCAGGACCCTGTCAGGGCTGTGTGGCGTCTCACAGTGCGTCAGGTCACTGTCAGGGGTGTGTTGGATCTCACAGTGTGTCAGGACCATTTTGGGGTGTGTCGGGTCTCACAGTGCGTCAGGAGCCCTTTCAGGTGTGTGTGGGGTCTCACAGTGTGTCAGGTCCCTGTCAGGAGTGTGTGGGGTCTCACAGTGTAACAGGACACTGTCTGTCAGTTGTGTGTGGGGTCTCACAGCGTGTTTGAACCATACCAGGGGTGTGTGGGTTCTCACAGTCTGTCAGGACGCTGTCACGGGTTTGTGGGGTTTCACTGTGTGTCAGGACCCAGTGATTTGTTTGGGGGTCTCACAGTGTGTTGGGACCCTTTTCTGGGGGTGGGGGGGAATCTCACAGTGTGTCAGGATCCTTTTGGGGTGTGTGGGGTCTCACAGTGCTTCTGAACCCTGTCAGGGGTGTGTGGGATCGCACCGTGTGTCAGGACCCTCTCAGGGGTGTATGCGGTCTTACAGTGTGTCAGGACCCTACCTAGGTTGTGTGAGGTCTCACAGTGTGTCTGGACCCTGCCAGGGATGTGTGAGGTCTCACAGTTTGTCTGGACACTGTCGGGGAGGGTGGGGCGGTCTCACAGTGTATCATGACTGTCTCAGATGTGTGTGGGATCTCAATGTGTGTCCGGACCCTGTCATGCGTGTGGCGTCTCACAGTGCATCAGGATCTTGTTAGGGGTGTCTGGGGTCTCACAGTGTGTCATCACCCTCTCGGGGGTGTGTTAGGACTCACAGTGTTCCAGGACCCTGTCAGGGTTATGTGGGGTTTCACAGTGTGTCAGGACACTGTGAGTGGTTTGTGGGGTCTCATACTGTGTCAGAACCCTCTCAGATGTGTGTGGGATCACAATGTGTGTCAGGACCCTGTCAGGGGTGTGTGGCATCTCACAGTCTGTCAGGACGCTATCCAGGGTGTGTGTGGTCTCACAGTCTGTCAGGACCCTGTCAGGTGAGTGTGGAGTCTCACAGTGCGTCAGGTCCCTGTCAGGGGTGTGTGTGGTCTCACAGTGTGTCAGGAACGTGTCAATAGTGTGTGGGGTCTCACAGAGTGTTAGGACCCTGTTAGGGATGTGTGGGGTCTCACACTGTGTCAGGACCCTGTCTGTCAGTTGTGTGTGTGGTCTTACAGTGTGTCAGGTCCCTGTCAGTGGTGTGTGGGGTGTCACAGTGTGTCAGGACCCTGTCGGGTGTGTGTGGGGTCTCACAGAGTGTCAGGACCGTGTGAATAGTGTGTGGGATATCAATGTGTGTCAGGACCCTGTCAGGGGTGTGTGGCGTCTCACAATGTGTCAGGTCCCTGTCAGAGTGTGTGGGGTCTCACACTGTGTCAGGACCCTGTCGGGTTGTGTGAGGTCTCACAGTGTGTCAGGGCCCTGTCGGGTTGTGTGAGGTCTCACAGTGTGTCAGGGCCCTCTCAGGCGTGTGTGGCATCTCACAGCATTTCCTGAGCCTGTCAGGGGTGTGTGCAGTCTCACAGTGTGACAGGACGCTGTCATGGGGGTGTGGGGTCTTACAGTTTGACTGGACAGTGCCAGGGGTGTGTGGGGTTTCACAGTATGTCAGGACCCTGTCAGGGGTGTGTGGGGTCTCACAGTGTGTCAGGACCCTGCCAGGGGTGTGTGGGGTCTCACAGTGTGTCAGGACCTTTTCAGGTGTGTGTGGGGTCTCACAGAGTGTCAGGACCGTGTGAATAGTGTGTGGGATATCAATGTGTGTCAGGACCCTGTCAGGGGTGTGTGGCGTCTCACAATGTGTCAGGTCCCTGTCAGAGTGTGTGGGGTCTCACACTGTGTCAGGACCCTGTCGGGTTGTGTGAGGTCTCACAGTGTGTCAGGGCCCTCTCAGGCGTGTGTGGCATCTCACAGCATTTCCTGAGCCTGTCAGGGGTGTGTGCAGTCTCACAGTGTGACAGGACGCTGTCATGGGGGTGTGGGGTCTTACAGTTTGACTGGACAGTGCCAGGGGTGTGTGGGGTTTCACAGTATGTCAGGACCCTGTCAGGGGTGTGTGGGGTCTCACAGTGTGTCAGGACCCTGCCAGGGGTGTGTGGGGTCTCACAGTGTGTCAGGATCCTGTCAGGGGTGTGTGGGGTCTCACAGTGTGTCAGGACCCTGCCAGGGGTGTGTGGGGTCTCACAGTGTGTCAGGATCCTGTCAGGGGTGTGTGGGGTCGCACAGTGTGTCAGGACCCTGCCAGGGGTGTGTGGGGTCTCACAGTGTGTCAGGATCCTGTCAGGGGTGTGTGGGGTCGCACAGTGTGTCAGGACCCTGCCAGGGGTGTGTGCAGTGTCTCACAGTGTGTCAGGTCCTTGTCAGAGGTGTGTGGGGTCTCACAGTGTGTCAGGACCCTGCCAGGGTTGTGTGGTGTTTCACAGTGTGTCAGAACACTGTGAGTGGTTTGTGGGGTCTCACAGTGTGCCAGAACCCTCTCAGATGTGTGTGGGATCGCACTGTGTGTCAGCACCCTGTCAGGTGTGTGTGGGGTCTCACAGTGTGTCTGGACTGTGTCAATAGTGTCTGGGGTCTCACAGTTTGTCAGGACCCTGTCAGGGGTGTGTGGGGTCTCACAGTGTGTCAGGACCCTGTCAGGGGTGTGTGGGGTCTCACAGTGTGTCAGATAACTGTCAGGGGTGGTCTCACAGTGTGTCAGGAGCCTCTCAGATGTGTGTGGGATCTCAATCTGTGTCAGGACCCTCTCACGTGAGTGTGGCATCTCACAATGTGTCAGGTTGCTGTCAGGGGTGTGTGGGGTCTCGTAGTGTGTCAGGACCCTGCCAGGGGTGTGTGCAGTGTCTCACAGTGTGTCAGGTCCTTGTCAGAGGTGTGTGGGGTCTCAGTGTGTCAGGACCCTGCCAGGGTTGTGTGGTGTTTCACAGTGTGTCAGAACACTCTGAGTGGTGTGTGGGGTCTCACAGTGTGCCAGAACCCTCTCAGATGTGTGTGGGATCGCACTGTGTGTCAGCACCCTGTCAGGTGTGTGTGGGGTCTCACAGTGTGTCTGGACTGTGTCAATAGTGTCTGGGGTCTCACAGTGTGTCAGGACCCTGTCGGGAGTGTGTGGGGTATCACAGTGCGTCATCACCCTCTCGGGTGTGTGTGAGGTATCACAGTGTGTCAGGACCCTGTCAGGGGTGTGTGGGGTCTCACAGTTTGTCAGGACCCTGTCAGGGGTGTGTGGGGTCTCACAGTGTGTCAGATAACTGTCAGGGGTGTGTGGGGTCTCACAGTGTGTCAGGAGCCTCTCAGATGTGTGTGGGATCTCAATCTGTGTCAGGACCCTCTCACGTGTGTGTGGCATCTCACAATGTGTCAGGTTGCTGTCAGGGGTGTGTGGGGTCTCATAGTGTGTCAGGAATTTGTCAGGGGTGTGTGGTGTCTCACAGTTTGCCAGGTCCCTGCCAGGAGTGTGTGGGGTCTCACAGGGTGTCAGGGCCCTGTCAGTGGTGTGTGGGGTCTCACACTGTGACAGGCCCCTGGCAGGGTTGTGTGGGGTTTCACTGTGTGTCTGGATACTGTGCGTGGTTCGTGGGGTTTCACAGTGTGTCAGGATCTGGTTGTGGGTGTGGGTGGTCTCACAGTGGGTCAGGACGCTGTTGCGGGGTGTCTCACAGTGTGTCAGAACCCTCTCAGATGTATGTGGGATCGCAATGTGTGTCTGGACCCTGTCAGGGGTGTGTGGCGTTTCATAGTGCGTCAGGTCGCTGCCAGGGGTGTGTGGTGTCTCACAGTGTGTCAGGTCCCTGTCGGGTGTGTGGGGTCTCACAGTGTGTCAGGAACCTGTGAGGGGTGTGTGCGGTCTCACAGTGTGTCAGGACCCTATCCAGGGTGTGTGGGGTCTCACAGTGTGTCCCGACTCTGTCAGGTGTGTGCGGCGTCTCACAATGTGTCAGGTCCCTGTCAGGGGTGTGTGGGGTCTCACAGTATGTCAGGACTATGTCAGGGGTGTGTGGGGTCTCACAGTGTGTCAGGACCCTCTTAGGGGTGTGTGGGGT
The DNA here is from genome assembly GCF_030028105.1 of Mobula birostris. NCBI lineage: Eukaryota > Metazoa > Chordata > Chondrichthyes > Myliobatiformes > Myliobatidae > Mobula > Mobula birostris. The sequence continues at coordinate 19,125,692 of NC_092382.1, read as the reverse complement.
CTCACCGTGTGTCAGGATCCTCTTAGGGGTGTGTGGGGTCTCACACTGTGTCAGGTCCCTGTCAGGGGTGTGTGGGGTCTCACACTGTGTCAGGACTCTGTCAGGGGTGTGTGCGGTCTCACCGTGTGTCAGGATCCTCTTAGGGGTGTGTGGGGTCTCACAGTGTGTCAGGTCCCTGTCAGGGGTGTGTGGGGTCTCACCGTGTGTCAGGGTCCTGTCAGGGGTGTGTGGGGTCTCACACTGTGTCAGGACTCTGTCAGGGGTGTGTGGGGTCTCACCGTGTGTCAGGGTCCTCTTAGGGGTGTGTGGGGTCTCACAGTATGTCAGGACTATGTCAGGGGTGTGTGGGGTCTCACAGTGTGTCAGGACCCTGTCAGGGGTGTGTGGGGTCTCACAGTGTGTTAGGACCCTGTCAGGGGTGTGTGGGGTCTCACAGTGTGTCAGGACCCTGTCAGGGGTGTGTGGGGTCTCACAGTGTGTCAGGGTCCTGTCAGGGGTGTGTGGGGTCTCACAGTGTATCAGGGTCCTGTAAGGGGTGTGTGGGGTCTCACAGAGTGTCATCAGTGTGAAAGTAAGCATGCAAGTACAGCAGGCAGCGAAGCAAGCTAATGGCATGCTGGCCTTCATAACAAGGGGAATTGAGTATTAGAGCAAAGAAGTCCTTCTGCAGTTGTACAGGGCCCTGGTGAGACCACACCTGGAGTACTGTGTGCAGTTTTGGTCTCCAAATTTGAGGAAGGACATTCTTGCTGTTGAGGGAGTGCAGCGTAGGTTCACAAGGTTAATTCCCGGGATGGCGGGACTGTCATATGTCGAAAGATTGGAGCGACTGGGCCTGTATACTCTGGAATTTAGAAGCCTGAGAGGGGATCTTATTGAAACATATAAGATTATTAAGGGATTGGACATGCTGGAGGCAGGAAACATGTTCCTGCTGATGGGTGAGTCCAGAACCAGAGGCCACAGTTTAAGAATAAGGGGTAGGCCATTTAGAACGGAGTTGAGGAAAAACTTTTTCACCCAGAGAGTGGCGGATATATTGAACGCTCTGCACCGGAAGGCTGTGGAGGCAAAGTCTCTGGATGCTTTCAAGAAAGAGATGGATAGAGCTCTTAAAGATAGTGGAATCAAAGGTTACGTGATAAGGCAGGAACTGGATTCTGATTGTGGATGATCAGCCATGATCACAGTGAATGGTGGTTCAGGCTCGAAGGGTCGAATGGCCTACTCCTACACCTAATGTCTCTTGTCTATTTTCTATAGGACCCTGTCCGGGGTATGTGGGGTCTCACAGTTTGTCAGGACCATTACAGGAGTGTGTGGGGTCTCACAGTGTGTCCGGACCCTGTCAGGGGTGTGTAGGGTCTCATAGTGTGTCAGGTCCCCGTCAGGGGTGTGTGTGGTCTCACAGTGTGTCAGGAACCTGTCTGTCAGTTGTGTGTGTGGTCTCACAGTGTGTCAGGACCGTGCCAGGAATGTGTGGGGTCTCACAGTGCGTCATGTCCCTGTCAGGGATGTGTGGCGTCTCACAGTGCGTCAGGACCCTGTCAGCTGTGTGTGGCGTCCACAATGTGTCAGGACCCCTCTGGGGTGTGTGGGGTCCCACAGTGTTTCTCAACCCTGTCAGGCATGTGTGCTGTCTCACAATGTGTCAGGACCCTTTTGGGGCCTGTGGGGTCTCACAGTGTGTCAGAACCCTCTCAGGGGTGTGTCTATTCTCACAGTCTGTCAGGAACCTATCTAGGGTATGTGGGGTCTCACAGTGTGTCAGGACCCTGTCTGGTGTGTGTGGAGTCTCACAGTGCGTCAGGTCCCTGTCAGGTGTCTGCGGGGTCCACAGTGTGACAGGACACTGTCAATAGTGTGTGGGGTCTCACACTGTGTCTGGACCCTGCCAGGTGTGTGTGGGGTCTCACAGTGTGTGAGGACCCTGTCGGGGGTGGGGGGGCGGTCTCACAGTGTGTCAGGATCCTCCTAAGTGTGTGTGGGATCTCAATGTGTGTCAGGACCCTGTCAGTTGTGTGTAGCGTCTCACAGTGTGTCAGGTCGCCGTCAGGGTTGTTTGAGGTCTCACAGTGTGTCAGGACCCTGCCAGGATTGTGTGGGATCGCAATGTGTATCAGGACCCTGTCAGGTGTGTGTGGCGTCCACAGTGGGTCAGGTCGCTGTCAGGGGTGTGTGGGGTCCCACAGTGTTTCTGAACCCTGTCAGGCATGTGTGCCATCTCACAATGTGTCAGAACACATTTGGGGTCTGTGGGGTCTCACAGTGTGTCAGGACCATGTCAGCGGTGTGTAGGGTCTCGCTGTGTGTCAGCACCCTGTCAGGGGTGTGTAGGGTCTCACAGTGTGTCAGGTCCTCGTCAGAGGTGTGTGGGGTCTGACAATGCGTCAGGGCCCTGTCAGGGGTGTGTAGGGTCTCACAGTGTGTCAGGTCCTCGTCAGAGGTGGTGGTGTCTGACAATGCGTCAGGGCCCTGTCAGGGGAGTGTAGGGTCTCACAGTGTGTCAGGACCCCTCAGGGGTGAGTGGGGTCCCACAGTGTTTCTGAACCCTGTCAGGCGTGTGTGCCGTTTCACAATGTGTCAGGAGCCTTTTGGGGCCTTTGGGGCCTCACAGTGTGTCAGGACCATGTCAGGAGTGTGCGGGATCCCACAGTGTGTCCGGACCCTGTCAGGGGTGTGTGGGGTCTCACAGTGTGTCAGGGCCCTGTCAGGGGTGTGTAGGGTCTCGCTGTGTGTCAGCACCCTGTCAGGGGTGTGTAGGGTCTCACAGTGTGTCAGGTCACCGTCAGAGGTGTGTGGGGTCTGACAGTGTGTCAGGGCCCTGTCAGGGGTGTGTGCAGTCTCACAGTGTGTCAGGACCATTCCAGGGGTGTGTGGGGTCTCACAGTGTGTCAGAACCCTTTCATGTGTGTGTGGTGTCGTGTGGTGTGTCACGATCCTATCAGGGGTGTGTGGGGCCTCACAGTGTGTCAGGACCCTGTCAGTGGTTTGTGGGGTCTCACAGTGTGACAGGTCCCTGTTAGGGGCCTGTGGGGTCTCACAGTGTGTCAGAACCCTGCCTGGGTTGTTTGGGGTCTCACAGTGTGTCAGGAACCTATCCAGAGTGTGTGGGGTCTCACAGTGCGTCAGGACCCTGCCAGGGGTATGTGGGATTGCAATATGTGTCAGGACCCTGTCAGGTGTGTGTGCGGTCTCGTAGTGTGTCAGGACCCTATCCAGGGTGTGTGGGGTCTCACAGTGCGTCAGGACCCTGCTAGGGTTGTGTGGGATCGCAATTTGTGTCAGGACTCTGCCAGGCGTGTGTGGGGTCACAATGTGTGTCAGGACCCTGTCAGGTGTGTGTGCGGTCTCGTAGTGTGTCAGGACCCTATCCAGGGTGTGTGGGGTCTCAGAGTGCGTCAGGACCCTGCTAGGGTTGTGTGGGATCGCAATTTGTGTCAGGACTCTGCCAGGCGTGTGTGGGATCGCAATGTGTGTCAGGACCCTGTCAGGTGTGCGTGGCGTCCACAGTGGGTCAGGTGGCTGTCAGGGGTGTGTTAGGTTTCATGGTGTGTCTGGACCCTCTCAGGTGTGTGTGGGATCTTAATGCATGTCAGGACACCGTGAGTGGTTTGTGGGGTTTCACAGTGTGTCAGGATCTGGTCGTGGGTGTGTGGGGTCTCACTGTGTGTCAGAACACTCTGAGATGTGTGTGGGATCGCAATGTGTGCCAGGACGCTGTCAGGAGTGTGTGGCGTCTCACAATACGTCACGTCCCTGTCAGGGGTGTGTGGGGTCTTACAGTGTGTCAGGACCCTGTCTGGTGTGTGTGGAGTCTCACACTGTGTCATAAACCTGTCAGGGGTGTGTGGGGTCTCACAGTGTGTCAGGACCCTGCCTGGGTTGTTTGGGGTCTCACAGTGTGTCAGGAACCTATCCAGAGTGTGTGGGGTCTCACAGTGTGTCAGGACCCTTTTGGGGTGTGTCGGGTCTCACAGTGTGTCAGGACCCTATCCAGGGTGTGTACGGTCTCACAGCGTGTCCCGACCCTGTCAGGGCTGTGCGGCGTCTCACACTGTGTCAGGTACCTGTCAAGGGTTTGTTTGGGTCTCACACTGTGTCAGGGTCCTGTTAGGGGTGTGTGGCGTCTCACAGTGTGTCAGGGTCCTGTTAGGGGTATGTGGGGTATCACAGTGTGTCAGTGTCCTGTTAGGGGTGTGTGGGGTATCACAGTGTGTCAGGGTCCTGTTAGGGGTGTGTGGGGTATCACAGTGTGTCAGTGTCCTGTTACAGGTGTGTGGGATTGCAATGTGTGTCAGGTCCCTGTCAGGGGTGTGTGGGGTCTCACAGTGTGTCAGGTACCTGTCAAGGGTTTGTTTGGGTCTCACACTGTGTCAGGTCCCTGTCAGGGGTGTGTGGGGTCTCACACTGTGTCAGGTCCCTGTCAGGGGTGTGCAGGGTCTCGCTGTGTGTCAGGTCCCCGTCAGAGGTGTGTGGGGTCTGACAATGTGTCAGGGCTTTGTCAGGGGTGCGTGGCGTCTCACAGCGTGTCAGGACCCTGTCAGTTGTCTGTGGCGTCTCACAGTGTGTCAGGTCGCTGTCAGGGGTGTGTGTGGTCTCACAGTGTGTCAGGACCCTGCCAGTGGTTTGTGGGGTCTCACAGTGTGTCAGGACCGTGCCAGGGGTGTGTGGGGTCTCACAGTGTATCAGGACCCTTTGATGTGTGTGTGGTGTCGTGTGGTGTGTCACGATACTGTCAGGGGTGTGTGTGGTCTCACAGTGTGTCAGAACCCTGCCTGGGTTGTTTGGGGTCTCACAGTGTGTCTGGACCCTGCCAGGTGTGTGTGGGGTCTCACAGTGTGTCAGGACCCTTTTGGGGCCTGTGGGGTCTCACAGTGCGTCAGGACCCTGCCAGGGTTGTGTGGGATCGCAAAGTGCATCAGGGCCCTGCCAGGGGTGTGTCGGATCTCACAGTCTCTCAGGACCCTATCCTGGGTGTGTGGGGTCTCACAATGTGTCAGGATCCTTTTGGGGTGTGTGGCGTCTCACAGTGTGTCAGGACCCTTTTGGGGCCTGTGGGGTCTCACAGTGTGTCAGGACCATGTCAGGAGTGTGTGGGATCCCACAGTGTGTCCGGACCCTGTCAGGAGTGTGTGGGATCCCACAGTGTGTCCGGACCCTGTCAGGGGTGTGTAGGGTCTCGCTGTGTGTCAGCACTCTGTCAGGTGTGTGTAGGGTCTCACAGTGTGTCAGGTCACCGTCAGAGCTGGGTGGGGTCTGACAGTGTGTCAGGGCCCAGTCAGGGGAGTGTGCAGTCTCACAGTGTGTCAGGACCCTGTCATGGTTGTTTGAGGTCTCACAGTGTGTCAGGATCCTGTCGGGGGTGTGTGGGGTCTCACAGTGTGTCAGAACCCTCTCAGATGTGTGTGGGATCGCAAAGTGTGTCTGGACCCTGTCAGGGGTGTGTGTGGTCTCGTAGTGTGTCAGGACCCTATCCAGGGTGTGTGGGGTCTCAGAGTGCGTCAGGAACCTGCTAGGGTTGTGTGGGATCGCAATTTGTATCAGGACCCTGCCAGGTGTGTGTGGGATCGCAATCTGTGTCAGGACCCTGTCAGTTGTGTGGGGGGTCTCACAGTGTGTCAGGACCCTGTCAGGTGTGTGGGGGGTCTCACAGTGTGTCAGAACCCTGTCAGTAGTGTGTGGGGTCTGACAATGTGACAGGGCATTGTCAGGGGTGTGTGGAGTCTCACAGTGTGCCAGGACCCTGTGAGCGGTGTGTGTGTATCACAGTTTGTCAGGACCCTGTCAGGGTGTTTGGGGTCTCACAGTGTTTCTGTACCCTGTCAGGGGTGTCTGGGGTCTCACAGTGTGTCAGTGTCCTGTCAGGTGTGTGTGAGGTCTCACAGTGTGTCAGTGTCCTGTCAGGTGTGTGTGGAGTCTCACAGTGTGTCAGTGTCCTGTCAGGTGTGTGTGGGGCGTCACAGCTTGTCCTGACCCTGTCAGGGGTGTGTGGGGTCTCACAGTGTGTCAGGACCCTGTCACGGGTGTGTGGGGTCTCACAGTTTGTCAGGATCCTGTCGGGTGTGTTTGGGGTCTCACAGTGTGTCACGACACTGTCAGGGGTATGTCAGGTCTCACCGTGTGTCAAGATCCTTTCAAGGGTGTGGGGATCTCACAGAGTGCTTGGACCCTGTCAGGGGTGTGTGGGGTCTCACAGTGTGTTAGGACCCTGTCAGGGGTATGTGGGGTCTCACAGTGTGTCAGGATCCTGTCAGGGGTGTGTGGGGTCTCACAGTGTGTCAGGACCCTGTCAGGGGTGTGTGGGGTCTCACAGTGTGTCAGGACCCTGTCAGGGGTGTGTGGGGTCTCACAGTGTGTCAGGTCCCTGTCAGGGGTGTGTGGGGTCTCACAGTGTGTCAGGGTCCTGTCAGGGGTGTGTGGGGTCTCACAGTGTATCAGGGTCCTGTAAGGGGTGTGTGGGGTCTCACAGAGTGTCATCAGTGTGAAAGTAAGCATGCAAGTACAGCAGGCAGTGAAGAAAGCTAATGGCATGCTGGCCTTCATAACAAGGGGAATTGAGTATTAGAGCAAAGAAGTCCTTCTGCAGCTGTACAGGGCCCTGGTGAGACCACACCTGGAGTACTGTGTGCAGTTTTGGTCTCCAAATTTGAGGAAGGACATTCTTGCTATTGAGGGAGTGCAGCGTAGGTTCACAAGGTTAATTCCCGGGATGGCGGGACTGTCATACGTCGAAAGATTGGAGCGACTGGGCCTGTATACTCTGGAATTTAGAAGCCTGAGAGGGGATCTTATTGAAACATATAAGATTATTAAGGGATTGAACATGCTGGAGGCAGGAAGCATGTTCCTGCTGATGGGTGAGTCCGGAACCAAAGGCCACAGTTTAAGAATAAGGGGTAGGCCATTTAGAATGGAGTTGAGGAAAAACTTTTTCACTCAGAGAGTGGCGGATATATTGAATGCTCTGCCCCAGAAGGCAGTGGAGGCCAAGTCTCTGGATGTTTTTTAGAAAGAGATGGATAGAGCTCTTAAAGATAGTGGAATCAAAGGTTACGTGATAAGGCAGGAACTGGATTCTGATTGTGGATGATCAGTCATGATCACAGTGAATGGCGGTTCAGGCTCGAAGGGTCGAATGACCTACTCCTGCATCTAATGTCTCTTGTCTATTTTCTATAGGACCCTGTCCGGGGTATGTGGGGTCTCACAGTTTGTCAGGACCATGTCAGGAGTGTGTGAGGTCTCACAGTGTGTCCGGACCCTGTCAGGGGTGTGTAGGGTCTCGCTGTGTATCAGCACCCTGTCAGGGGTGTGTAGGGTCTCACAGTGTGTCAGGTCCCCGTCAGAGGTGTGTGGGGTCTGACAATGTGTCAGGGCCCTGTCAAGGGTGCGTGGGGTCGCACAGTGTGTCAGGACCGTGCCAGGGGTGTGTGGGGTCTCACAGTGTGTCCGGACTCTTTCATGTGTGTGTGGTGTCGCGTAGTGTGTCACGATCCTGTGAGGGGTGTGTGTGGTCTCACAGTGTGTCAGGACTGTGTCAGGGTTGTGTGGGGTCTCACAGTTTTCAGGAGCCTGTCAGGGGTGGGAGGGGTCTCACAGTGTGTCAGGAGCTGTGCCGGGGTGTGTGGGGTCTCACTGGTTGTCTGGACACTGATGTGTGTGGGATCACAATGTGTGTCAGGACCCTGTCAGGGTTATGTGGCGTCTCACAGTGCGTCATGTCCCTGTCAGGGGTGTGTGGCGTCTGACAGTGCGTCATGTCCCTTCTGGGGTGTGGGGGGTCTCACAGCGTTTCTGAACCCTGTCAGGGGTGTGTGCGGTCTCACATGTGTCAGGACCTTTTTGGGGCCTGTGGGGTCTCACAGTGTGTCAGGACCCTTTTGGGGTGTGTGGTGTCTCACAGTGTGTCAGGACCCCTCTGGGGTGAGTGGGGTCCCACAGTGTTTCTGAACCCTGTCAGGCATGTGTGCCGTCTCACAATGTGTCAGGACCCTTTTGGGGCCTGTGGGGTCTCACAGTGTGTCAGGACCATGTCAGGAGTGTGTGGGGTCCCACAGTGTGTCCGGACACTGTGAGGGGTGCGTGGAATCTCACAGTGTGTCAGGTCCCCGTCAGAGGTGTGTGGGGTCTGACAATGTGTCGGGGCCCTGTCAGGGGTACGTGGGATCTCACAGAGTGTCAGGACCCTCTCAGGAGTGTGTTGGATCTCACAGTCTGTCAGGACCATATCCAGGGTGTGTGGGTCTCACAATGTGTCAGGAACCTTTTGGGGTGTGTGGGGTCTCACAGTGTGTCAGGACCCTGTCAGGGGTGTATGGGGTCTCATAGTGCGTCAGGACCCTGCCAGGGGTATGTGGGATCGCAGTGTGTGTCAGGACCCTGTCAGGTGTGTGTGGCGTCTACAGTGGGTCAGGACCCTGCCAGGGTTGTGTGGGGTTTCACAGTGTGTCAGGACACCGTGAGTGGTTTGTGGGGTTTCATTGTGTGTCAGAATCTGGTCGTGGGTGTGTGGGGCCTCACTGTGTGTCAGAACACTCTCAGATGTGTGTCGGATCGCATTGTGTGTCAGGACGCTGTCAGGAGTGTGTGGCGTCTCACAGTGTGTCAAGTCCCTGTCAGGTGTGTGTGGGGTCTTACAGTGTGTCAGGACTCTTTTGGGGCCTGTGGGGTCTCACAGTGTGTCAGAACCCTCTCAGGGGTGTGTCTATTCTCACAGTCTGTCAGGAACCTATCTAGGGTATGTGGGGTCTCACAGTGTGTCCGGACCCTGTCTGGTGTGTGTGGAGTCTCACAGTGTGTGAGGACCCTGTCGGGGGTGGGGGGGCGGTCTCACAGTGTGTCAGGAGACTCCTAAGTGTGTGTGGGATCTCAATGTGTGTCAGGACCCTGTCAGTTGTGTGTAGCGTCTCACAGTGTGTCAGGACGCTGTCAGGGTTGTTTGAGGTCTCACAGTGTGTCAGGACCCTGCCAGGGTTGTGTGGGATCGCAATGTGTATCAGGACCCTGTCAGGTGTGTGTGGCGTCCACCGTGGGTCAGGTCGCTGTCAGGGGTGTGTGGGGTCCCACAGTGTCTCTGAACCCTGTCAGGCATGTGTGCCATCTCACAATGTGTCAGAACACATTTGGGGTCTGTGGGGTCTCACAGTGTGTCAGGACCATGTCAGCGGTGTGTAGGGTCTCGCTGTGTGTCAGCACCCTGTCAGGGGTGTGTAGGGTCTCACAGTGTGTCAGGTCCTCGTCAGAGGTGTGTGGGGTCTGACAATGCGTCAGGGCCCTGTCAGGGGTGTGTAGGGTCTCACAGTGTGTCAGGTCCTCGTCAGAGGTGGTGGGGTCTGACAATGCGTCAGGGCCCTGTCAGGGGTGTGTGCAGTCTCACAGTGTGTCAGGACCGTGCCAGGGGTGTGTGGGGTCTCACAGCGTGTCAGGACCCTTTCATGTGTGTGTGGTGTCGTGTGGTGGGTCACGATCCTATCGGAGGTGTGTGTGGTCTCACAGTGGGTCAGGACCCTGTCAGTGGTTTGTGGGGTCTCACAGTATGACAGGACCTTGTCAGAGGTATATGGGGTTTCACAGTGTGTCAGGACCGTGTCAATAGTGTGTGGGGTCTCACAGGGTGTCAGGACCCTGTTAGGGGTGTGTGGGGTCTCACAGTGTCTCTGGACCCTGTCAGGTGTGTGTGGCGTCTCACAGTGTGTCAGGACCCCTCATGTGTGAGTGGGGTCCCACAGTTTTTCTGAACCCTGTCAGGCATGTGTGCCATCTCACAATGTGTCAGGACTCTTTTGGGGCCTGTGGGTTCTCACAGTGTGTCAGGACCGTGTCAGGACCATGTCAGGAGTGTGTGGGATCCCACAGAGTGTCCGGACCCTGTCATGTGTGTGTAGGGTGTCGCTGTGTGTCAGGACCCTGTCAGGGGTGTGTGGCATCTCACAGTGTGTCAGGACCCCTCAGGTGTGAGTGGGGTCCCACAGTGTTTCTGAACCCTGTCAGGCGTGTGTGCCGTCTCACAATGTGAAGGACCCTTTTGGGGCCTGTAGGGTCTCAGAGTGTGTCAGCACCCTGTCAGGGGTGTGTAGGGTCTCACAGTGTGTCAGGTCACCGTCAGAGGTGTCTGGGGTCTGACAGTGTGTCAGGGCCCTGTCAGGCGTGTGTGCCATCTCACAATGTGTCAGGACCCTTTTGGGGGGTGTGGGGTCTCACAGTGTGTCAGGACTATGTCAGGAGTGTGCGGGATCCCACAGTGTGTCCGGACCCTGTCAGGGGTGTGTAGGGTCTCGCTGTGTGTCAGCACCCTGTCACGGGTGTGTAGGGTCTCACAGTGTGTCAGGTCCCCGTCAGAGGTGTGTGGGGTCTGACAGTGTGTCAGGGCCCTGTCAGGGGTGTGTGGGGTCTGACAGTGTGTCAGGGCCCTGTCAGGGGTGTGTGCAGTCTCACAGTGTGTCAGGACCGTTCCATGGATGTGTGGGGTCTCACAGTTTGTCAGGACCCTTTCATGTGTGTGTGGTGTCGTGTGGTGTGTCACGATCCTATCAGGGGTGTGTGTGGTGTCACTGTGTGTCAGGACCCTGTCAGTGGTTTGTGGGGTCTCACAGTGTGACAGGTCCCTGTTAGGGGCCTGTGGGGTCTCACAGTGTGTCAGAACCCTGCCTGGGTTGTTTGGGGTCTCACAGTGTGTCAGGAACCTATCCAGAGTGTGTGGGGTCTCACAGTGCGTCAGGACCCTGCCAGGGGTATGTGGGATTGCAATATGTGTCAGGACCCTGTCAGGTGTGTGTTCGGTCTCGTAGTGTGTCAGGACCCTATCCAGGGTGTGTGGGGTCTCACAGTGCGTCAGGACCCTGCTAGGGTTGTGTGGGATCGCAATTTGTGTCAGGACCCTGCCAGGCGTGTGTGGGATCGCAATGTGTGTCAGGACCCTGTCAGGTGTGTGTGGCGTCCACAGTGGGTCAGGTCGCTGTCAGGGGTGTGTTAGGTTTCACGGTGTGTCTGGACCCTCTCAGGTGTGTGTGGGATCTTAATGCATGCCAGGACACCGTGAGTGGTTTGTGGGGTTTCACAGTGTTTCAGGATCTGGTCGTGGGTGTGTGGGGTCTCACTGTGTGTCAGAACACTCTCAGATGTGTGTGGGATCGCAATGTGTGCCAGGACGCTGTCAGGAGTGTGTGGCGTCTCACAGTACGTCACGTCCCTGTCAGGGGTGTGTGGGGTCTTACAGTGTGTCAGGACCCTGTCTGGTGTGTGTGGAGTCTCACACTGTGTCATAAACCTGTCAGGGGTGTGTGGGGTCTCACAGTGTGTCAGGACCCTTTTGGGGTGTCTCGGGTCTCACAGTGTGTCAGGACCCTATCCAGGGTGTGTACGGTCTCACAGCGTGTCCCGACCCTGTCAGGGCTGTGCGGCGTCTCACACTGTGTCAGGTACCTGTCAAAGGTTTGTTTGGGTCTCACACTGTGTCAGGGTCCTGTTAGGGGTGTGTGGGGTCTCACAGTGTGTCAGGGTCCTGTTAGGGGTGTGTGGGGTATCACAGTGTGTCAGTGTCCTGTTAGGGGTGTGTGGCGTCTCATAGTGTGTCAGGGTCCTGTTAGGGGTGTGTGGGGTATCACAGTGTGTCAGTGTCCTGTTACAGGTGTGTGGGATCGCAATGTGTGTCAGGACCGTGTCAGGGGTGTGTGGGGTCTCACAGTGTGTCAGGTCCCCGTCAGAGGTGTGTGGTGTCTGACAATGTGTCAGGATCCTGTCAGGGGTGTGTGTGGTCTCACAGTGTGTCAGGACCCTGCCAGTGGTTTGTGGGGCCTCACAGTGTGTCAGGACCGTGCCAGGGGTGTGTGGGGTCTCACAGTGTATCAGGACCCTTTGATGTGTGCGTGGTGTCGCGTGGTGTGTCACGATACTGTCAGGGGTGTGTGTGGTCTCACAGTGTGTCAGGACCCTGTCAGTGGTTTGTGGGGTCTCACAATGTGTCAGGACCCTGTCAGGGGTGTGTGGGGTCTCACAGTGTGTCAGGACCTTGTCAGGGGTGTGTGGGGTCTCACAGTGTGTCAGGACTGTGTCAGGGTTGTGTGGGGTCTCACAGTGTGTCAGGAGCCGGGCAGGGGTCTGTGGGGTCTCACAATGTGTCAGGACCCTGCCTGGGCTGTGTGGGGTCTCACAGTGTGCCTGGACCCTGCCAGGTGTGTGTGGGGTCTCACTGGTTGTCTGGACACAGATGGGTCTGGGATCGCAATGTGTGTCAGGACCCTGTCAGGGGTGTGTGGCGTCTCACAGTGTGTCAGGACCCCTCAGGTGTGAGTGGGGTCCCACAGTGTTTCTGAACCCTGTCAGGTGTGTGTGCCGTCTCACAATGTGTCAGGACCCTTTTGGGGCCTGTGGGGTCTCACAGTGTGTTAGGACCCTCTCAGGGGTGTGTCGGATCTCACAGTCTCTCAGGACCCTATCCTGGGTGTGTGGGGTCTCACAATGTGTCAGGATCCTTTTGGAGCCTGTGGGGTCTCACAGTGTGTCAGGACCATGTCAGGAGTGTGTGGGATCCCACAGTGTGTCCGGACCCTGTCATGGGTGTGTAGGGTCTCGCTGTGTGTCAGCACTCTGTCAGGTGTGTGTAGGGTCTTACAGTGTGTCAGGTCACCGTCAGAGGTGTGTGGGGTCTGACAGTGTGTCAGGGCCCAGTCAGGGGAGTGTGCAGTCTCACAGTGTGTCAGGACCCTTTTGGGGCCTGTGGGGTCTCACAGTGTGTCAGGACCCTTTCATGTGTGTGTGGTGTCGTGTGGTGTGTCACGATCCTGTCAGGGGTGTGTGTGGTCTCACAGTGTGTCAGGACCCTGTCAGGGGTGTGTGGGGTCTCACAGTGTGTTAGGACCCTGGCAGGGGTGTGTGGGGTCTCACAGTGTGTTAGGACCCTGTCAGGGGTGTGTGTGGTCTCACAGTGTGTCAGAACCCTGTCAGTGGTTTGTGGGGTCTCACAGTGTGACAGGTCCCTTTTAGTGGTGTGTGGGGTCTCACAGTGTGTCAGGACCCTGTCATGGTTGTTTGAGGTCTCACAGTGTGTCAGGATCCTGTCGGGGGTGTGTGGGGTCTCACAGTGTGTCAGAACCCTCTCAGATGTGTGTGAGATCGCAATGTGTGTCTGGACCCTGTCAGGGGTGTGTGTGATCTCGTAGTGTGTCAGGACCCTATCCAGGGTGTGTGGGGTCTCAGAGTGCGTCAGGAACCTGCTAGGGTTGTGTGGGATCGCAATTTGTATCAGGACCCTGCCAGGTGTGTGTGGGATCGCAATGTGTGTCAGGACCCTGTCAGGTGTGCGTGGCGTCCACAGTGTGTCAGGACCCTGTCAGGGGTGTGTCGAGTCTCACAGTGTGTCATGTCCTCTCAGGTGTGTGTGGGGTCTCACAGTTTGTCAGGTCCCTGCTAGTGGTGTGTGGGGTCTCACAGAGTGTCAGGACCCTGCCAGGGTTGTGTGGGGTCTCACAGTGTGTCAGGCCCCGGTCCGGGATGTGTGGGGTCTCACAGGGTGTCAGGGCCCTGTCAGGGGTGTGTGCGGTCTCACAGCGTTTCCAGAGCCTGCCAGGCATGTGTGCGGTCTCACAGTGTGTCAGGTCCTGTCAGGGGTGTGTGGTGTCTCACAGTGTGTCAGGTCCGTGTCAGGGCTGTGTGGCGTCTTCCAGTGTGTCAGGACCCTGTCAGGTGTGTGGGGGGTCTCACAGTGTGTCAGGACCCTGTCAGGTGTGTGGGGGGTCTCAGTGTGTCAGAACCCTGTCAGTAGTGTGTGGGGTCTGACAATGTGACAGGACATTGTCAGGGGTGTGTGGAGTCTCACAGTGTGCCAGGACCCTGTGAGTGGTGTGTGTGTATCACAGTTTGTCAGGACCCTGTCAGGGTGTTCGGGGTCTCACAGTGTTTCTGTACCCTGTCAGGGGTGTCTGGGGTCTCACAGTGTGTCAGTGTCCTGTCAGGTGTGTGTGGGGTCTCACAGTGTGTCAGTGTCCTGTCAGGTGTGTGTGGAGTCTCACAGTGTGTCAGTGTCCTGTCAGGTGTGTGTGGGGCGTCACAGCTTGTCCTGACCCTGTCAGGGGTGTGTGGGGTCTCACAGTGTGTCAGGACCCTGTCACGGGTGTGTGGGGTCTCACAGTTTGTCAGGAACCTGTCAGGTGTGTTTGGTGTCTCACAGTGTGTCACGACACTGTCAGGGGTATGTCAGGTCTCACCGTGTGTCAAGATCCTTTCAAGGGTGTGGGGATCTCACAGAGTGCTTGGACCCTGTCAGGGGTGTGTGGGGTCTCACAGTGTGTTAGGACCCTGTCAGGGGTATGTGGGGTCTCACAGTGTGTCAGGACCCTGTCACGGGTGTGTGGGGTCTCACAGTTTGTCAGGAACCTGTCAGGTGTGTTTGGGGTTTCACAGTGTGTCACGACACTGTCAGGGGTATGTCAGGTCTCACCGTGTGTCAAGATCCTTTCAAGGGTGTGGGGATCTCACAGAGTGCTTGGACCCTGTCAGGGGTGTGTGGGGTCTCACAGTGTGTTAGGACCCTGTCAGGGGTATGTGGGGTCTCACAGTGTGTCAGGAGCCGGGCAGGGGTTTGTGGGGTCTCACAATGTGTCAGGACCCTGCCTGGGTTGTGTGGGGTCTCACAGTGTGCCTGGACCCTGCCAGGTGTGTGTGGGGTCTCAGTGGTTGTCTGGACACAGATGGGTGTGGGATCACAATGTGTGTCAGGACCCTGTCAGGGGTTTGTGGCGTCTCACAGTGTGTCAAGTCCCTGTCAGGGGTGTGTGGGTCTTACAGTGTGTCAGGACCCTTTTGGGGCCTGTGGGGTCTCACAGTGTGTCTGGACCCTGTCTGGTGTGTGTGGAGTCTCACAGTGCGTCAGGTCCCTGCCAGGTCCCTTTGGGGTCTCACAGTGTGTCAGGACCGTGTCAATAGCGTGTGGGGTCTCACAGTGTGACAGGACCCTGTTAGAGGAGTGCGGGGTCTCACAGTGTGTCAGGACCCTGTCAGGGGTGTGTGGGGTCTCACAGTGTGTCAGGACCCTGTCAGGGGTGTGTGGGGTCTCACAGTGTGTCAGTGTCCTGTCAGGTGTGTGTGGGGTCTCACAGTGTGTCAGTGTCCTGTCAGGTGTGTGTGGAGTCTCACAGTGTGTCAGTGTCCTGTCAGGTGTGTGTGGGGCGTCACAGCTTGTCCTGACCCTGTCAGGGGTGTGTGGGGTCTCACAGTGTGTCAGGACCCTGCCTGGGTTGTGTGGGGTCTCACAGTGTGCCTGGACCCTGCCAGGTGTGTGTGGGGTCTCAGTGGTTGTCTGGACACAGATGGGTGTGGGATCGCAATGTGTGTCAGGACCCTGTCAGGGGTTTGTGGCGTCTCACAGTGTGTCAAGTCCCTGTCAGGGGTGTGTGGGTCTTACAGTGTGTCAGGACCCTTTTGGGGCCTGTGGTGTCTCACAGTGTGTCTGGACCCTGTCTGGTGTGTGTGGAGTCTCACAGTGCGTCAGGTCCCTGCCAGGTCCCTTTGGGGTCTCACAGCGTGTCAGGACCGTGTCAATAGCGTGTGGGGTCTCACAGTGTGACAGGACCCTGTTAGAGGAGTGCGGGGTCTCACAGTGTGTCAGGACCCTGTCAGGGGTGTGTGGGGTCTCACAGTGTGTCAGGACCCTGTCAGGGGTGTGTGGGGTCTCACAGTGTGTCAGTGTCCTGTCAGGTGTGTGTGGGGTCTCACAGTGTGTCAGTGTCCTGTCAGGTGTGTGTGGAGTCTCACAGTGTGTCAGTGTCCTGTCAGGTGTGTGTGGGGCGTCACAGCTTGTCCTGACCCTGTCAGGGGTGTGTGGGGTCTCACGGTGTGTCAGGTCGCTGTCAGGGGTGTGTGGGGTCTCACAGTTTGTCAGGAACCTGTCAGTGGTTTGTGGGGCCTCACAGTGTATCAGGACCGTGCCAGGGGTGTGTGTGGTCTCACAGTGTATCAGGACCTTTTGATGTGTGTGTGGTGTTGTGTGGTGTGTCACGATACTGTCAGGGGTCTGTGTGGTCTCACAGTGTGACAGGACCTTGTCAGGGGTGTGTGGGGTCTCACAGTGTGTCAGGACTGTGTGAGGGTTGTGTGGGGTCTCACTGGTTGTCTGGACACAGATGGGTGTGGGATCGCAATGTGTGTCAGGACCCTGTCAGGGGTTTGTGGCGTCTCACAGTGTGTCAAGTCCCTGTCAGGGGTGTGTGGGTCTTACAGTGTGTCAGGACCCTTTTGGGGCCTGTGGGGTCTCACAGTGTGTCCGGACCCTGTCTGGTGTGTGTGGAGTCTCACAGTGCGTCAGGTCCCTGCCAGGTCCCTTTGGGGTCTCACAGTGTGTCAGGACCATGTCAATAGTGTGTGGGGTCTCACAGTGTGACAGGACCCTGTTAGAGGAGTGCGGGGTCTCACAGTGGGTCTGGACCCTGTCAGATGTGCGTCGGATCTCAAGGTCTCCCAGGACCCTATCCTGGGTGTGTGAGGTCTCACAATGTATCAGGAACCTTTTGGGGTGTGTGGTGTCTCACAATGTGTCAGGAGCCTTTTGGGGTGTGTGGCATCTCACAGTGTATCAGGACCCCTCTGGGGTGAGTGGGGTCCTACAGTGTTTCTGAACCCTGTCAGGCGTGTGTGCCATCTCACAATGTGTCAGGACCCTTTTGGGGCCTGCAGGGTGTCACAGTGTGTCAGGACCATGTCAGGAGTGTGTGGGATCCCACAGTGTGTCCAGAACCTGTCAGGGGTGTGTGGGGTCTCACAGTGTGTCAGAACCCTCTCAGATGTGTGTGGGATCACAATGTGTGTCAGAACCCTGCCAGGGGTGTGTGGGGTCTCACAGTGAGTCATGACCCTGCCAGGGTTGTGTGGGGTTTCACAGTGTGTCAGGACACCGTGAGTGGTTTGTGGGGTTTCACGGTGTGTCAGGATCTGGTCGTGGGTGTGTGGGGTCTGACTGTGTGTCAGAACACTCTCAGATGTGTGTGGGATCGCAATGTGTGTCAGGACGCTGTCAGGAGTGTGTGGCGTCTCACAGTGCGTCATGTCCCTGTCAGGGTTGTGTGGGGTCTTACAGTGTGTCAGGACCCTTTTGGGGCCTGTGGGGTCTCACAGTGTGTCCGGACCCTGTCTGGTGTGTGTGGAGTCTCACAGTGCGTCAGGTCCCTGTGGGGTCTCACAGTGTGTCAGGACCGTGTCAATAGTGTGTGGGGTCTCACAGTGTGTCAGGACCCTGTTAGGGGAGTGCGGAGTCTCACAGTGTGTCTGGACCCTGTCAGGTGTGTGTGGCGTCTCACAATGTGTCAGGACCCTTTTGGGACCTGTGTGGTCTCACAGTGTGTTAGGACCCTCTCAGGGTGTGTCGGATCTCACAGTCTCTCAGGACCCTATCCTGGGTGTGTGAGGTCTCACAATGTGTCAGGAACCTTTTGGGGTGTGTGGTGTCTCACAATGTGTCAGGACCCTTTTGGGGCCTGTGGGGTCTCACAGTGTGTCCGGACCCTGTCAGGGGTGTGTAGGGTCTCGCTGTGTGTCAGGTCACCGTCAGAAGTGTATGGGGTCTGACAGTGTGTCAGGGCCCTGTCAGGGGTGTGTGCAGTCTCACAGTGTGTCAGGACCGTGCCAGGGGTGTGTGAGGTCTCACAGTTTGTCAGGACCCTTTCATGTATGTGTGGTGTCGTGTGGTGTGTCACGATCCTATCGGGGGTGTGTGTGGTCTCATAGTGTGTCAGGACCCTGTCAGTGGTTTGTGGGGTCTCACAGTGTGACAGGTCCCTGTTAGTGGTGTGTGGGGTCTCACAGTGTGTCAGCACCCTGCCTGGGTTGTCTGGGGTCTCACAGTGTGTCAGGACTGTGTCAGGGTTGTGTGGTGTCTCACAGTGTGTCAGGACTCTCTCAGTGGTGTGTCGGATCTTACAGTCTGTCAGGACCCTATCCAGGGTGTGTGGGGTCTCACAGTGTGTCAGGACCCCTCAGGTGTGAGTGGGGTCCCACAGTGTTTCTGAACCCTGTCAGGCGTGTGTGCCGTTTCACAATGTGTCAGGACCCATTTGGGGCCTGTGGGGTCTCACAGTGTGTCAGGACCATGTCAGGAGTGTGTGGGATCCCACAGTGTGTGCGGACCCTGTCAGGGGTATGTAGGGTCTCGCTGTGTGTCAGCACCCTGTCAGGGGTGTGTAGGGTCTGACAGTGTGTCAGGGCCCTGTCAGGGGTGTGTGCAGTCTCAGTGTGACAGGACCGTTCCAGGGATGTGTGGGGTCTCACAGTGTGTCAGGACCCTTTCATGTGTGTGTGGTGTCGTGTGGTGCATCACGATCCTATCAGGGGTGTGTGTGGTCTCACAGTGTGTCAGGACACTGTCAGGGGTGTGTGGGGTCTCACAGTGTGTTAGGACCCTGGCAGGGGTGTGTGGGGTCTCACAGTGTGTCAGGACCCTGTCATGGTTGTTTGAGGTCTCACAGTGTGTCAGGATCCTGTTGGGGGTGTGTGGGGTCTCACAGTGTGTCAGAACCCTCTCAGATGTGTGTGAGATCGCAATGTGTGTCTGGACCCTGTCAGGGGTGTGTGTGGTCTCGCAGTGTGTCAGGACCCTATCCAGGGTGTGTGGGGTCTCAGAGTGCGTCAGGAACCTGCTAGGGTTGTGTGGGATCGCAATTTGTATCAGGAACCTGCCAGGTGTGTGTGGGATCGCAATGTGTGTCAGGACCCTGTCAGGTGTGCGTGGCGTCCACAGTGTGTCAGGACCCTGTCAGGGGTGTGTCGAGTCTCACAGTGTGTCGTGTCCTCTCAGGTGTGTGGGGGGTCTCACAGTTTCTCAGGTCCCTGCCAGTGGTGTGTGGGGTCTCACAGAGTGTCAGGACCCTGCCAGGGTTGTGTGGGGTCTCATAGTGTGTCAGGCCCCGGTCCGGGATGTGTGGGGTCTCACAGTGTGTCAGGTACTGTCAGGGGTGTGTGGTGTCTCACAGTGTGTCACGTCCGTGTCAGGGCTGTGTGGCGTCTTCCAGTGTGTCAGGACCCTGTCAGGTGTGTGGGGGGTCTCACAGTGTGTCAGGACCCTGTCAGGTGTGTGGGGGGTCTCACAGTGTGTCAGAACCCTGTCAGTAGTGTGTGGGGTCTGACAATGTGACAGGACATTGTCAGGGGTGTGTGGAGTCTCACAGTGTGCCAGGACCCTGTGAGCGGTGTGTGTGTATTACAGTTTGTCAGGACCCTGTCAGGGTGTTCGGAGTCTCACAGTGTTTCTGTACCCTGTCAGGGGTGTCTGGGGTCTCACAGTGTGTCAGTGTCCTGTCAGGTGTGTGTGGGGTCTCACAGTGTGTCAGGGTCCTGTCAGGGGTGTGTGGGGTCTCACAGTGTATCAGGGTCCTGTAAGGGGTGTGTGGGGTCTCACAGAGTGTCATCAGTGTGAAAGTAAGCATGCAAGTACAGCAGGCAGTGAAGAAAGCTAATGGCATGCTGGCCTTCATAACAAGGGGAATTGAGTATTAGAGCAAAGAAGTCCTTCTGCAGCTGTACAGGGCCCTGGTGAGACCACACCTGGAGTACTGTGTGCAGTTTTGGTCTCCAAATTTGAGGAAGGACATTCTTGCTATTGAGGGAGTGCAGCGTAGGTTCACAAGGTTAATTCCCGGGATGGCGGGACTGTCATATGTCGAAAGATTGGAGCGACTGGGCCTGTATACTCTGGAATTTAGAAGCCTGAGAGGGGATCTTATTGAAACATATAAGATTATTAAGGGATTGAACATGCTGGAGGCAGGAAGCATGTTCCTGCTGATGGGTGAGTCCGGAACCAAAGGCCACAGTTTAAGAATAAGGGGTAGGCCATTTAGAATGGAGTTGAGGAAAAACTTTTTCACTCAGAGAGTGGCGGATATATTGAATGCTCTGCCCCAGAAGGCAGTGGAGGCCAAGTCTCTGGATGTTTTTTAGAAAGAGATGGATAGAGCTCTTAAAGATAGTGGAATCAAAGGTTACGTGATAAGGCAGGAACTGGATTCTGATTGTGGATGATCAGCCATGATCACAGTGAATGGCGGTTCAGGCTCGAAGGGTCGAATGGCCTACTCCTGCATCTAATGTCTCTTGTCTATTTTCTATAGGACCCTGTCCGGGGTATGTGGGGTCTCACAGTTTGTCAGGACCATGTCAGGAGTGTGTGGGGTCTCACAGTGTGTCCGGACCCTGTCAGGGGTGTGTAGGGTCTCGCTGTGTATCAGCACCCTGTCAGGGGTGTGTAGGGTCTCACAGTGTGTCAGGTCCCCGTCAGAGGTGTGTGGGGTCTGACAATGTGTCAGGGCCCTGTCAAGGGTGCGTGGGGTCGCACAGTGTGTCAGGACCGTGCCAGGGGTGTGTGGGGTCTCACAGTGTGTCCGGACTCTTTCATGTGTGTGTGGTGTCGCGTAGTGTGTCACGATCCTGTGAGGGGTGTGTGTGGTCTCACAGTGTGTCAGGACTGTGTCAGGGTTGTGTGGGGTCTCACAGTTTTCAGGAGCCTGTCAGGGGTGGGAGGGGTCTCACAGTGTGTCAGGAGCTGTGCCGGGGTGTGTGGGGTCTCACTGGTTGTCTGGACACTGATGTGTGTGGGATCACAATGTGTGTCAGGACCCTGTCAGGGTTATGTGGCGTCTCACAGTGCGTCATGTCCCTGTCAGGGGTGTGTGGCGTCTGACAGTGCGTCATGTCCCTTCTGGGGTGTGGGGGGTCTCACAGCGTTTCTGAACCCTGTCAGGGGTGTGTGCGGTCTCACATGTGTCAGGACCTTTTTGGGGCCTGTGGGGTCTCACAGTGTGTCAGGACCCTTTTGGGGTGTGTGGTGTCTCACAGTGTGTCAGGACCCCTCTGGGGTGAGTGGGGTCCCACAGTGTTTCTGAACCCTGTCAGGCATGTGTGCCGTCTCACAATGTGTCAGGACCCTTTTGGGGCCTGTGGGGTCTCACAGTGTGTCAGGACCATGTCAGGAGTGTGTGGGGTCCCACACTGTGTCCGGACACTGTGAGGGGTGCGTGGAATCTCACAGTGTGTCAGGTCCCCGTCAGAGGTGTGTGGGGTCTGACAATGTGTCGGGGCCCTGTCAGGGGTACGTGGGATCTCACAGAGTGTCAGGACCCTCTCAGGAGTGTGTTGGATCTCACAGTCTGTCAGGACCATATCCAGGGTGTGTGGGTCTCACAGTGTGTCAGGAACCTGTCTGTCAGTTGTGTGTGCGGTCTCACAATGTGTCAGGACCGTGCCAGGGATGTCTGGGGTCTCACAGTGCGTCACGTCCCTGTCAGGGATGTGTGGCGTCTCACAGTGCGTAAGGACCCTGTCAGGTGTGTGTGGCGTCCACAATGTGTCAGGACCCCTCTGGGGTGTGTTGGGTCCCACAGTGTTTCTCAACCCTGTCAGGCATGTGTGCTGTCTCACAATGTGTCAGGACCCTTTTGGGGCCTGTGGGGTCTCACAGTATGTTTGGACCCTCTCAGGGGTGTGTCGGATCTCATAGTCTGTCAGGACCCTATACTGGGTGTGTGGTGTCTCACAATGTGTCAGGAACCTTTTGGGGTGTGTGGGGTCTCACAGTGTGTCAGGACCCTGTCAGGGGTGTATGGGGTCTCATAGTGCGTCAGGACCCTGCCAGGGGTATGTGGGATCGCAGTGTGTGTCAGGACCCTGTCAGGTGTGTGTGGCGTCTACAGTGGGTCAGGACCCTGCCAGGGTTGTGTGGGGTTTCACAGTGTGTCAGGACACCGTGAGTGGTTTGTGGGGTTTCATTGTGTGTCAGAATCTGGTCGTGGGTGTGTGGGGCCTCACTGTGTGTCAGAACACTCTCAGATGTGTGTCGGATCGCATTGTGTGTCAGGACGCTGTCAGGAGTGTGTGGCGTCTCACAGTGTGTCAAGTCCCTGTCAGGTGTGTGTGGGGTCTTACAGTGTGTCAGGACTCTTTTGGGGCCTGTGGGGTCTCACAGTGTGTCAGAACCCTCTCAGGGGTGTGTCTATTCTCACAGTCTGTCAGGAACCTATCTAGGGTATGTGGGGTCTCACAGTGCGTCCGGACCCTGTCTGGTGTGTGTGGAGTCTCACAGTGTGTGAGGACCCTGTCGGGGGTGGGGGGGCGGTCTCACAGTGTGTCAGGAGACTCCTAAGTGTGTGTGGGATCTCAATGTGTGTCAGGACCCTGTCAGTTGTGTGTAGCGTCTCACAGTGTGTCAGGACGCTGTCAGGGTTGTTTGAGGTCTCACAGTGTGTCAGGACCCTGCCAGGGTTGTGTGGGATCGCAATGTGTATCAGGACCCTGTCAGGTGTGTGTGGCGTCCACCGTGGGTCAGGTCGCTGTCAGGGGTGTGTGGGGTCCCACAGTGTCTCTGAACCCTGTCAGGCATGTGTGCCATCTCACAATGTGTCAGAACACATTTGGGGTCTGTGGGGTCTCACAGTGTGTCAGGACCATGTCAGCGGTGTGTAGGGTCTCGCTGTGTGTCAGCACCCTGTCAGGGGTGTGTAGGGTCTCACAGTGTGTCAGGTCCTCGTCAGAGGTGTGTGGGGTCTGACAATGCGTCAGGGCCCTGTCAGGGGTGTGTAGGGTCTCACAGTGTGTCAGGTCCTCGTCAGAGGTGGTGGGGTCTGACAATGCGTCAGGGCCCTGTCAGGGGTGTGTGCAGTCTCACAGTGTGTCAGGACCGTGCCAGGGGTGTGTGGGGTCTCACAGCGTGTCAGGACCCTTTCATGTGTGTGTGGTGTCGTGTGGTGGGTCACGATCCTATCGGAGGTGTGTGTGGTCTCACAGTGGGTCAGGACCCTGTCAGTGGTTTGTGGGGTCTCACAGTATGACAGGACCTTGTCAGAGGTATATGGGGTTTCACAGTGTGTCAGGACCGTGTCAATAGTGTGTGGGGTCTCACAGGGTGTCAGGACCTTGTTAGGGGTGTGTGGGGTCTCACAGTGTCTCTGGACCCTGTCAGGTGTGTGTGGCGTCTCACAGTGTGTCAGGACCCCTCATGTGTGAGTGGGGTCCCACAGTTTTTCTGAACCCTGTCAGGCATGTGTGCCATCTCACAATGTGTCAGGACCCTTTTGGGGCCTGTGGGTTCTCACAGTGTGTCAGGACCGTGTCAGGACCATGTCAGGAGTGTGTGGGATCCCACAGAGTGTCCGGACCCTGTCATGTGTGTGTAGGGTGTCGCTGTGTGTCAGGACCCTGTCAGGGGTGTGTGGCATCTCACAGTGTGTCAGGACCCCTCAGGTGTGAGTGGGGTCCCACAGTGTTTCTGAACCCTGTCAGGCGTGTGTGCCGTCTCACAATGTGAAGGACCCTTTTGGGGCCTGTGGGGTCTCAGAGTGTGTCAGCACCCTGTCAGGGGTGTGTAGGGTCTCACAGTGTGTCAGGTCACCGTCAGAGGTGTCTGGGGTCTGACAGTGTGTCAGGGCCCTGTCAGGCGTGTGTGCCATCTCACAATGTGTCAGGACCCTTTTGGGGGGTGTGGGGTCTCACAGTGTGTCAGGACTATGTCAGGAGTGTGCGGGATCCCACAGTGTGTCCGGACCCTGTCAGGGGTGTGTAGGGTCTCGCTGTGTGTCAGCACCCTGTCACGGGTGTGTAGGGTCTCACAGTGTGTCAGGTCCCCGTCAGAGGTGTGTGGGGTCTGACAGTGTGTCAGGGCCCTGTCAGGGGTGTGTGGGGTCTGACAGTGTGTCAGGGCCCTGTCAGGGGTGTGTGCAGTCTCACAGTGTGTCAGGACCGTTCCATGGATGTGTGGGGTCTCACAGTTTGTCAGGACCCTTTCATGTGTGTGTGGTGTCGTGTGGTGTGTCACGATCCTATCAGGGGTGTGTGTGGTGTCACTGTGTGTCAGGACCCTGTCAGTGGTTTGTGGGGTCTCACAGTGTGACAGGTCCCTGTTAGGGGCCTGTGGGGTCTCACAGTGTGTCAGAACCCTGCCTGGGTTGTTTGGGGTCTCACAGTGTGTCAGGAACCTATCCAGAGTGTGTGGGGTCTCACAGTGCGTCAGGACCCTGCCAGGGGTATGTGGGATTGCAATATGTGTCAGGACCCTGTCAGGTGTGTGTTCGGTCTCGTAGTGTGTCAGGACCCTATCCAGGGTGTGTGGGGTCTCACAGTGCGTCAGGACCCTGCTAGGGTTGTGTGGGATCGCAATTTGTGTCAGGACCCTGCCAGGCGTGTGTGGGATCGCAATGTGTGTCAGGACCCTGTCAGGTGTGTGTGGCGTCCACAGTGGGTCAGGTCGCTGTCAGGGGTGTGTTAGGTTTCACGGTGTGTCTGGACCCTCTCAGGTGTGTGTGGGATCTTAATGCATGCCAGGACACCGTGAGTGGTTTGTGGGGTTTCACAGTGTTTCAGGATCTGGTCGTGGGTGTGTGGGGTCTCACTGTGTGTCAGAACACTCTCAGATGTGTGTGGGATCGCAATGTGTGCCAGGACGCTGTCAGGAGTGTGTGGCGTCTCACAGTACGTCACGTCCCTGTCAGGGGTGTGTGGGGTCTTACAGTGTGTCAGGACCCTGTCTGGTGTGTGTGGAGTCTCACACTGTGTCATAAACCTGTCAGGGGTGTGTGGGGTCTCACAGTATGTCAGGACCCTTTTGGGGTGTCTCGGGTCTCACAGTGTGTCAGGACCCTATCCAGGGTGTGTACGGTCTCACAGCGTGTCCCGACCCTGTCAGGGCTGTGCGGCGTCTCACACTGTGTCAGGTACCTGTCAAAGGTTTGTTTGGGTCTCACACTGTGTCAGGGTCCTGTTAGGGGTGTGTGGGGTCTCACAGTGTGTCAGGGTCCTGTTAGGGGTGTGTGGGGTATCACAGTGTGTCAGTGTCCTGTTAGGGGTGTGTGGCGTCTCATAGTGTGTCAGGGTCCTGTTAGGGGTGTGTGGGGTATCACAGTGTGTCAGTGTCCTGTTACAGGTGTGTGGGATCGCAATGTGTGTCAGGACCGTGTCAGGGGTGTGTGGGGTCTCACAGTGTGTCAGGTCCCCGTCAGAGGTGTGTGGCGTCTGACAATGTGTCAGGGCTTTGTCAGGGGTGCGTGGCGTCTCACAGTGCGTCATGACCCTGTCAGTTGTCTGTGGCGTCTCACAGTGTGTCAGGATCCTGTCAGGGGTGTGTGTGGTCTCACAGTGTGTCAGGACCCTGCCAGTGGTTTGTGGGGCCTCACAGTGTGTCAGGACCGTGCCAGGGGTGTGTGGGGTCTCACAGTGTATCAGGACCCTTTGATGTGTGCGTGGTGTCGCGTGGTGTGTCACGATACTGTCAGGGGTGTGTGTGGTCTCACAGTGTATCAGGACCCTGTCAGTGGTTTGTGGGGTCTCACAATGTGTCAGGACCCTGTCAGGGGTGTGTGGGGTCTCACAGTGTGTCAGGACCTTGTCAGGGGTGTGTGGGGTCTCACAGTGTGTCAGGACTGTGTCAGGGTTGTGTGGGGTCTCACAGTGTGTCAGGAGCCGGGCAGGGGTCTGTGGGGTCTCACAATGTGTCAGGACCCTGCCTGGGCTGTGTGGGGTCTCACAGTGTGCCTGGACCCTGCCAGGTGTGTGTGGGGTCTCACTGGTTGTCTGGACACAGATGGGTCTGGGATCGCAATGTGTGTCAGGACCCTGTCAGGGGTGTGTGGCGTCTCACAGTGTGTCAGGACCCCTCAGGTGTGAGTGGGGTCCCACAGTGTTTCTGAACCCTGTCAGGTGTGTGTGCCGTCTCACAATGTGTCAGGACCCTTTTGGGGCCTGTGGGGTCTCACAATGTGTCAGGACCCTTTTGGGGCCTGTGGGGTCTCACAGTGTGTTAGGACCCTCTCAGGGGTGTGTCGGATCTCACAGTCTCTCAGGACCCTATCCTGGGTGTGTGGGGTCTCACAATGTGTCAGGATCCTTTTGGAGCCTGTGGGGTCTCACAGTGTGTCAGGACCATGTCAGGAGTGTGTGGGATCCCACAGTGTGTCCGGACCCTGTCATGGGTGTGGGGGGTCTCAGTGTGTCAGAACCCTGTCAGTAGTGTGTGGGGTCTGACAATGTGACAGGACATTGTCAGGGGTGTGTGGAGTCTCACAGTGTGCCAGGACCCTGTGAGTGGTGTGTGTGTATCACAGTTTGTCAGGACCCTGTCAGGGTGTTCGGGGTCTCACAGTGTTTCTGTACCCTGTCAGGGGTGTCTGGGGTCTCACAGTGTGTCAGTGTCCTGTCAGGTGTGTGTGGGGTCTCACAGTGTGTCAGTGTCCTGTCAGGTGTGTGTGGAGTCTCACAGTGTGTCAGTGTCCTGTCAGGTGTGTGTGGGGCGTCACAGCTTGTCCTGACCCTGTCAGGGGTGTGTGGGGTCTCACAGTGTGTCAGGACCCTGTCACGGGTGTGTGGGGTCTCACAGTTTGTCAGGAACCTGTCAGGTGTGTTTGGGGTCTCACAGTGTGTCACGACACTGTCAGGGGTATGTCAGGTCTCACCGTGTGTCAAGATCCTTTCAAGGGTGTGGGGATCTCACAGAGTGCTTGGACCCTGTCAGGGGTGTGTGGGGTCTCACAGTGTGTTAGGACCCTGTCAGGGGTATGTGGGGTCTCACAGTGTGTCAGGACCCTGTCACGGGTGTGTGGGGTCTCACAGTTTGTCAGGAACCTGTCAGGTGTGTTTGGGGTTTCACAGTGTGTCACGACACTGTCAGGGGTATGTCAGGTCTCACCGTGTGTCAAGATCCTTTCAAGGGTGTGGGGATCTCACAGAGTGCTTGGACCCTGTCAGGGGTGTGTGGGGTCTCACAGTGTGTTAGGACCCTGTCAGGGGTATGTGGGGTCTCACAGTGTGTCAGGAGCCGGGCAGGGGTTTGTGGGGTCTCACAATGTGTCAGGACCCTGCCTGGGTTGTGTGGGGTCTCACAGTGTGCCTGGACCCTGCCAGGTGTGTGTGGGGTCTCAGTGGTTGTCTGGACACAGATGGGTGTGGGATCGCAATGTGTGTCAGGACCCTGTCAGGGGTTTGTGGCGTCTCACAGTGTGTCAAGTCCCTGTCAGGGGTGTGTGGGTCTTACAGTGTGTCAGGACCCTTTTGGGGCCTGTGGGGTCTCACAGTGTGTCTGGACCCTGTCTGGTGTGTGTGGAGTCTCACAGTGCGTCAGGTCCCTGCCAGGTCCCTTTGGGGTCTCACAGTGTGTCAGGACCGTGTCAATAGCGTGTGGGGTCTCACAGTGTGACAGGACCCTGTTAGAGGAGTGCGGGGTCTCACAGTGTGTCAGGACCCTGTCAGGGGTGTGTGGGGTCTCACAGTGTGTCAGGACCCTGTCAGGGGTGTGTGGGGTCTCACAGTGTGTCAGTGTCCTGTCAGGTGTGTGTGGGGTCTCACAGTGTGTCAGTGTCCTGTCAGGTGTGTGTGGAGTCTCACAGTGTGTCAGTGTCCTGTCAGGTGTGTGTGGGGCGTCACAGCTTGTCCTGACCCTGTCAGGGGTGTGTGGGGTCTCACAGTGTGTCAGGACCCTGCCTGGGTTGTGTGGGGTCTCACAGTGTGCCTGGACCCTGCCAGGTGTGTGTGGGGTCTCAGTGGTTGTCTGGACACAGATGGGTGTGGGATCGCAATGTGTGTCAGGACCCTGTCAGGGGTTTGTGGCGTCTCACAGTGTGTCAAGTCCCTGTCAGGGGTGTGTGGGTCTTACAGTGTGTCAGGACCCTTTTGGGGCCTGTGGTGTCTCACAGTGTGTCTGGACCCTGTCTGGTGTGTGTGGAGTCTCACAGTGCGTCAGGTCCCTGCCAGGTCCCTTTGGGGTCTCACAGCGTGTCAGGACCGTGTCAATAGCGTGTGGGGTCTCACAGTGTGACAGGACCCTGTTAGAGGAGTGCGGGGTCTCACAGTGTGTCAGGACCCTGTCAGGGGTGTGTGGGGTCTCACAGTGTGTCAGGACCCTGTCAGGGGTGTGTGGGGTCTCACAGTGTGTCAGTGTCCTGTCAGGTGTGTGTGGGGTCTCACAGTGTGTCAGTGTCCTGTCAGGTGTGTGTGGAGTCTCACAGTGTGTCAGTGTCCTGTCAGGTGTGTGTGGGGCGTCACAGCTTGTCCTGACCCTGTCAGGGGTGTGTGGGGTCTCACGGTGTGTCAGGACCCTGTCACGGGTGTGTGGGGTCTCACAGTTTGTCAGGAACCTGTCAGGTGTGTTTGGGGTCTCACAGTGTGTCACGACACTGTCAGGGGTATGTCAGGTCTCACCGTGTGTCAAGATCCTTTCAAGGGTGTGGGGATCTCACAGAGTGCTTGGACCCTGTTAGGGGTGTGTAGCGTCTCATAGTGTGTCAGTGTCCTGTTAGGGGTGTGTGGGGTATCACAGTGTGTCATTGTCCTGTTACAGGTGTGTGGGATCGCAATGTGTGTCAGGACCCTGTCAGGGGTGTGTGGAGTCTCACAGTGTGTCAGGTACCTGTCAAGGGTTTGTTTGGGTCTCACACTGTGTCAGGTCCCTGTCAGGGGTGTGTGGGGTCTCACACTGTGTCAGGTCCCTGTCAGGGGTGTGTAGGGTCTCGCTGTGTGTCAGGTCCCCGTCAGAGGTGTGTGGCATCTGACAATGTGTCAGGGCTTTGTCAAGGGTGCGTGGCGTCTCACAGCGTGTCAGGACCCTGTCAGTTGTCTGTGGCGTCTCACAGTGTGTCAGGTCGCTGTCAGGGGTGTGTGTGGTCTCACAGTGTGTCAGGACCCTGTCAGTGGTTTGTGGGGCCTCACAGTGTATCAGGACCGTGCCAGGGGTGTGTGTGGTCTCACAGTGTATCAGGACCTTTTGATGTGTGTGTGGTGTTGTGTGGTGTGTCACGATACTGTCAGGGGTCTGTGTGGTCTCACAGTGTGACAGGACCTTGTCAGGGGTGTGTGGGGTCTCACAGTGTGTCAGGACTGTGTGAGGGTTGTGTGGGGTCTCACAATATGTCAGGACCCTGCCTGGGTTGTGTGGGGTCTCACAGTGTGCCTGGACCCTGCCAGGTGTGTGTGGGGTCTCACTGGTTGTCTGGACACAGATGGGTGTGGGATCGCAATGTGTGTCAGGACCCTGTCAGGGGTTTGTGGCGTCTCACAGTGTGTCAAGTCCCTGTCAGGGGTGTGTGGGTCTTACAGTGTGTCAGGACCCTTTTGGGGCCTGTGGGGTCTCACAGTGTGTCCGGACCCTGTCTGGTGTGTGTGGAGTCTCACAGTGCGTCAGGTCCCTGCCAGGTCCCTTTGGGGTCTCACAGTGTGTCAGGACCGTGTCAATAGTGTGTGGGGTCTCACAGTGTGACAGGACCCTGTTAGAGGAGTGCGGGGTCTCACAGTGGGTCTGGACCCTGTCAGATGTGTGTCGGATCTCAAGGTCTCCCAGGACCCTATCCTGGGTGTGTGAGGTCTCACAATGTATCAGGAACCTTTTGGGGTGTGTGGTGTCTCACAATGTGTCAGGAGCCTTTTGGGGTGTGTGGCATCTCACAGTGTATCAGGACCCCTCTGGGGTGAGTGGGGTCCTACAGTGTTTCTGAACCCTGTCAGGCGTGTGTGCCATCTCACAATGTGTCAGGACCCTTTTGGGGCCTGTAGGGTGTCACAGTGTGTCAGGACCATGTCAGGAGTGTGTGGGATCCCACAGTGTGTCCAGAACCTGTCAGGGGTGTGTGGGGTCTCACAGTGTGTCAGAACCCTCTCAGATGTGTGTGGGATCACAATGTGTGTCAGAACCCTGCCAGGGGTGTGTGGGGTCTCACAGTGAGTCATGACCCTGCCAGGGTTGTGTGGGGTTTCACAGTGTGTCAGGACACCGTGAGTGGTTTGTGGGGTTTCACGGTGTGTCAGGATCTGGTCGTGGGTGTGTGGGGTCTGACTGTGTGTCAGAACACTCTCAGATGTGTGTGGGATCGCAATGTGTGTCAGGACACTGTCAGGAGTGTGTGGCGTCTCACAGTGCGTCATGTCCCTGTCAGGGTTGTGTGGGGTCTTACAGTGTGTCAGGACCCTTTTGGGGCCTGTGGGGTCTCACAGTGTGTCCGGACCCTGTCTGGTGTGTGTGGAGTCTCACAGTGCGTCAGGTCCCTGTGGGGTCTCACAGTGTGTCAGGACCCTGTCAATAGTGAGTGGGGTCTCACAGTGTGTCAGGACCCTGTTAGGGGAGTGCGGGGTCTCACAGTGTGTCTGGACCCTGTCAGGTGTGTGTGGCGTCTCACAATGTGTCAGGACCCTTTTGGGACCTGTGTGGTCTCACAGTGTGTTAGGACCCTCTCAGGGTGTGTCGGATCTCACAGTCTCTCAGGACCCTATCCTGGGTGTGTGAGGTCTCACAATGTGTCAGGAACCTTTTGGGGTGTGTGGTGTCTCACAATGTGTCAGGACCCTTTTGGGGCCTGTGGGGTCTCACAGTGTGTCCGGACCCAGTCAGGGGTGTGTAGGGTCTCGCTGTGTGTCAGGTCACCGTCAGAAGTGTATGGGGTCTGACAGTGTGTCAGGGCCCTGTCAGGGGTGTGTGCAGTCTCACAGTGTGTCAGGACCGTGCCAGGGGTGTGTGAGGTCTCACAGTTTGTCAGGACCCTTTCATGTATGTGTGGTGTCGTGTGGTGTGTCACGATCTTATCGGGGGTGTGTGTGGTCTCATAGTGTGTCAGGACCCTGTCAGTGGTTTGTGGGGTCTCACAGTGTGACAGGTCCCTGTTAGTGGTGTGTGGGGTCTCACAGTGTGTCAGCACCCTGCCTGGGTTGTCTGGGGTCTCACAGTGTGTCAGGACTGTGTCAGGGTTGTGTGGTGTCTCACAGTGTGTCAGGACTCTCTCAGTGGTGTGTCGGATCTTACAGTCTGTCAGGACCCTATCCAGGGAGTGTGGGGTCTCACAGTGTGTCAGGACCCCTCAGGTGTGAGTGGGGTCCCACAGTGTTTCTGAACCCTGTCAGGCGTGTGTGCCGTTTCACAATGTGTCAGGACCCATTTGGGGCCTGTGGGGTCTCACAGTGTGTCAGGACCATGTCAGGAGTGTGTGGGATCCCACAGTGTGTGCGGACCCTGTCAGGGGTATGTAGGGTCTCGCTGTGTGTCAGCACCCTGTCAGGGGTGTGTAGGGTCTGACAGTGTGTCAGGGCCCTGTCAGGGGTGTGTGCAGTCTCAGTGTGACAGGACCGTTCCAGGGATGTGTGGGGTCTCACAGTGTGTCAGGACCCTTTCATGTGTGTGTGGTGTCGTGTGGTGCGTCACGATCCTATCAGGGGTGTGTGTGGTCTCACAGTGTGTCAGGACCCTGTCAGGGGTGTGTGGGGTCTCACAGTGTGTTAGGACCCTGGCAGGGGTATGTGGGGTCTCACAGTGTGTTAGGACCCTGTCAGGGGCGTGTGTGGTCTCACAGTGTGTCAGGACCCTGTCAGTGGTTTGTGGGGTCTCACAGTGTGACAGATCCCTTTTAGTGGTGTGTGGGGTCTCACAGTGTGTCAGGACCCTGTCATGGTTGTTTGAGGTCTCACAGTGTGTCAGAACCCTCTCAGATGTGTGTGAGATCGCAATGTGTGTCTGGACCCTGTCAGGGGTGTGTGTGGTCTCGTAGTGTGTCAGGACCCTATCCAGGGTGTGTGGGGTCTCAGAGTGCGTCAGGAACCTGCTAGGGTTGTGTGGGATCGCAATTTGTATCAGGACCCTGCCAGGTGTGTGTGGGATCGCAATGTGTGTCAGGACCCTGTCAGGTGTGCGTGGCGTCCACAGTGTGTCAGGACCCTGTCAGGGGTGTGTCGAGTCTCACAGTGTGTCGTGTCCTCTCAGGTGTGTGGGGGTCTCACAGTTTGTCAGGTCCCAGCCAGTGGTGTGTGGGGTCTCACAGAGTGTCAGGACCCTGCCAGGGTTGTGTGGGGTCTCATAGTGTGTCAGGCCCCGGTCCGGGATGTGTGGGGTCTCACAGTGTGTCAGGTACTGTCAGGGGTGTGTGGTGTCTCACAGTGTGTCACGTCCGTGTCAGGGCTGTGTGGCGTCTTCCAGTGTGTCAGGACCCTGTCAGGGGTGTCTGGGGTCTCACAGTGTGTCAGTGTCCTGTCAGGTGTGTGTGGGGTCTCACAGTGTGTCAGTGTCCTGTCAGGTGTGTGTGGGGTCTCACAGTGTGTCAGTGTCCTGTCAGGTGTGTGTGGGGCGTCACAGCTTGTCCTGACCCTGTCAGGGGTGTGTGGGGTCTCACAGTGCGTCCGGACCCTGTCACGGGTGTGTGGGGTCTCACAGTTTGTCAGGAACCTGTCAGGTGTGTTTGGGGTCTCACAGTGTGTCACGACACTGTCAGGGGTATGTCAGGTCTCACCGTGTGTCAAGATCCTTTCAAGGGTGTGGGGATCTCACAGAGTGCTTGGACCCTGTCAGGGGTGTGTGGGGTCTCACAGTGTGTTAGGACCCCGTCAGGGGTATGTGGGGTCTCACAGTGTGTCAGGTCCCTGTCAGGGGTGTGTGGGGTCTCATAGTGTGTCAGGGTCCTGTTAGGGGTGTGTGGGGTATCACAGTGTGTCAGTGTCCTGTTACAGGTGTGTGGGATCGCAATGTGTGTCAGGACCCTGTCAGGGATGTGTGGGGTCTCACAGTGTGTCAGGTACCTGTCAAGGGTTTGTTTGGGTCTCACACTGTGTCAGGTCCCTGTCAGGGGTGTGTAGGGTCTCGCTGTGTGTCAGGTCCCCGTCAGAGGTGTGTGGCGTCTGACAATGTGTCAGGGCTTTGTCAGGGGTGTGTGGCGTCTCACTGCGTGTCAGGACCCTGTCAGTTGTCTGTGGCGTCTCACAGTGTGTCAGGTCGCTGTCAGGGGTGTGTGTGGTCTCACAGTGTGTCAGGACCCTGTCAGTGGTTTGTGGGGTCTCACAGTGTGACAGGACCTTGTCAGGGGTGTGTGGGGTCTCACAGTGTGTCAGGAGCCGGGCAGGGGTTTGTGGGGTCTCACAATGTGTCAGGACCCTGCCTGGGTTGTGTGGGGTCTCACAGTGTGCCTGGACCCTGCCAGGTGTGTGTGGGGTCTCACTGGTTGTCTGGACACAGATGGGTGTGGGATCGCAATGTGTGTCAGGACCCTGTCAGGGGTTTGTGGCGTCTCACAGTGCGTCATGTCCCTGTCAGGGGTGTGTGGGGTCTCACAGTGTGTCAGGACCCTTCTGGGGTGTGTGGGGTCTCACAGCGTTTCTGAACCCTGTCAGGGAAGTGTGTGGTCTCACAGTGTGTCAGGACCCTTCTGGGGCCTGTGGGGTCTCACAGTGTGTCAGGGCCCTCTCAGGGCTGTGTCGGATCTCACAGTCTGTCAGGACCCTGCCCAGGGTGTGTGGGTCTCACAGTGTGTCAGGAACTTGGCTGTCAGGTGTGTGTGTGGTCTCACAGTGGATCAGGACCCTGTCAGGGGTGTGTCGGGTCTCACAGTGCGTCAGGTCCCCGTCAGGGATGTGTGGGGTCTGACAGTGTGTCAGGGCCCAGTCAGGGGAGTGTGCAGTCTCACAGTGTGTCAGGACCGTTCCAGGGGTGTGTGGGGTCTCACAGTGTGTCAGGACCCTTTCATGTGTGTGTGGTGTCGTGTGGTGTGTCACGATCCTGTCAGGGGTGTGTGTGGTCTCACAGTGTGTCAGGACCCTGTCAGGGGTGTGTGGGGTCTCACAGTGTGTTAGGACCCTGGCAGGGGTGTGTGGGGTCTCACAGTGTGTTAGGACCCTGTCAGGGGTGTGTGGGGTCTCACAGTGTGTCAGAACCCTCTCAGGTGTGTGTGGGATCGGAATGTGTGTCAGAACCCTGCCAGGGGTGTGTGGGGTCTCACAGTGAGTCATGACCCTGCCAGGGGTATGTGGGATCGCAGTGTGTGTCAGGACCCTGTCAGGTGTGTGTGGCGTCCACAGTGGATCAGGACGCTGTCAGTGGTGTGTGGGCTCTCACAGTGTGTTAGGACCCTGCCAGGGTTGTGTGGGGTTTCACAGTGTGTCAGGACACCGTGAGTGGTTTGTGGGGTTTCACGGTGTGTCAGGATCTGGTCGTGGGTGTGTGGGGTCTGACTGTGTGTCAGAACACTCTCAGATGTGTGTGGGATCGCAATGTGTGTCGGGACGCTGTCAGGAGTGTGTGGCGTCTCACAGTGCGTCATGTCCCTGTCAGGGTTGTGTGGGGTCTTACAGTGTGTCAGGACCCTTTTGGGGCCTGTGGGGTCTCACAGTGTGTCCGGACCCTGTCTGGTGTGTGTGGAGTCTCACAGTGCGTCAGGACCCTGTTAGGGGAGTGCGGGGTCTCACAGTGTGTCTGGACCCTGTCAGGTGTGTGTGGCGTCTCACAATGTGTCAGGACCCTTTTGGGACCTGTGTGGTCTCATAGTGTGTTAGGACCCTCTCAGGGTGTGTCGGATCTCACAGTCTCTCAGGACCCCATCCTGGGTGTGTGAGGTCTCACAATGTGTCAGGAACCTTTTGGGGTGTGTGGTGTCTCACAATGTGTCAGGACCCTTTTGGGGCCTGTGGGGTCTCACAGTGTGTCCGGACCCTGTCAGGGATGTGTAGGGTCTCGCTGTGTGTCAGGTCACCGTCAGAAGTGTATGGGGTCTGACAGTGTGTCAGGACCGTGCCAGGGGTGTGTGCAGTCTCACAGTGTGTCAGGACCGTACAAGGGGTGTGTGAGGTCTCACAGTTTGTCAGGACCCTTTCATGTGTGTGGTGTCGTGTCGTGTGTTACGATCCTATCGGGGGTGTGTGTGGTCTCATAGTGTGTCAGGACCCTGTCAGTGGTTTGTGGGGTCTCACAGTGTGACAGGTCCCTGTTAGTGGTGTGTGGGGTCTCACAGTGTGTCAGCACCCTGCCTGGGTTGTTTGGGGTCTCACAGTCTATCAGGACCCTATCCAGGGTGTGTGGGGTCTCACAGTGTGTCAGGACCCCTCAGGTGTGAGTGGGGTCCCACAGTGTTTCTGAACCCTGTCAGGCGTGTGTGCCGTTTCACAATGTGTCAGGACCCATTTGGGGCCTGTGGGGTCTCACAGTGTGTCAGGACCATGTCAGGAGTGTGTGGGATCCCACAGTGTGTGCGGACCCTGTCAGGGGTATGTAGGGTCTCGCTGTGTGTCAGCACCCTGTCAGGGGTGTGTAGGGTCTGACAGTGTGTCAGGGCCCTGTCAGGGGTGTGTGCAGTCTCAGTGTGTCAGGACCGTTCCAGGGATGTGTGGGGTCTCACAGTGTGTCAGGACCCTTTCATGTGTGTGTGGTGTCGTGTGGTGCGTCACGATCCTATCAGGGGTGTGTGTGGTCTCACAGTGTGTCAGGACCCTGTCACTGGTTTGTGGGGTCTCACAGTGTGACAGGTCCCTGTTACGGGTGTGTGGGGTCTCACAGTGTGTCAGAACCCTGCCTGGGTTGTTTGGGGTCTCACAGTGCGTCAGGACCCTGCCAGGGATGTGTGGGATCGCAGTGTGTGTCAGGACCCTGTCAGGTGTGTGTGGCATCCGCAGTGGGTCAGGTCGCTGGCAGGGGTGTGTGGGGTCCGACAGTGTTTCTGAACCCTGTCAGGCATGTGTGCCGTCTCACAATGTGTCAGGACCCTTTTGGGGCCTGTGGGGTTTCACAGTGTTTTAGGACCCTCTCAGGGGTGTGTCTGATCTCACAGTCTCTCAGGACCCTATCCTGGGTGTGTGGGGTCTCACAATGTGTCAGGAACATTCTGAGGTGTGTGGGGTCTCACAATGTGTCAGGACCCTTTTGGGGTGTGTGGGGTCTCGCAGTGTGTCTGGACGCTGCCAGGGGTGTATGGGGTCTCACAGTATGTCAGAACCCTTTCAATGTGTGTGGGATCGCAATGTGTGTCAGATCGCTGTCAGGGGTGTGTTAGGTCTCACGGTGTGTCTGGACCCTCTCAGGTATGTGTGGGATCTTAATGCGTGTCAGGACCCAGTCAGTGGTGTGTGGGGTCTCACAGTGTGTTAGGACCCTGCCAGGGTTGTGTGGGGTTTCACAGTGTGTCAGGACACCGTGAGTGGTTTGCCGGATTTTACAGTGTGTCAGGATCTGGTCGTGGATGTGTGGGGTCTCACTGTGTGTCAGAACACTCTCAGATGTGTGTGGGATCGCAATGTGTGTCAGGACGCTGTCAGGAGTGTGTGGCGTCTCACAGTGCGTCAAGTCCCTGTCAGGGGTGTGTAGGGTCTTACAGTGTGTCAGGATCCTTTTGGGTCCTGTGCGGTCTCACAGTGCGTCAGGACTCTCTCAGGGGTGTGTCGGATCTCACAATCTGTCAGGACACTATCTAGGGTGTGTGGGGTCTCACAGTTGTCCGGACCCTGTCTGGTGTGTGTGGAGTCTCACAGTGCGTCAGGTCCCTGTCAGGTCCCTGTGGGGTCTCACAGTGTGTCAGGACCGTGTCAATAGTGTGTGGGGTCTCACAGAGTGTCACGACCCTGTTAGGGGAGTGCGGGGTCTCACAGTGTGTCTGGACCCTGTCAGGTATGT
Organism: Mobula birostris; assembly: GCF_030028105.1. NCBI lineage: Eukaryota > Metazoa > Chordata > Chondrichthyes > Myliobatiformes > Myliobatidae > Mobula > Mobula birostris. The sequence goes on along the minus strand of NC_092382.1, from coordinate 19,089,334 downwards.
GTGGCATCTCACAATGTGTCAGGACCCTTTTGGGGCCTGTGGGGTCCCACAGTGTGTTAGGACCCTCTCAGGGGTGTGTCGGATCTCACAGTCTCTCAGGACCCTATCCTGGGTGTGTGGGGTCTCACAATGTGTCAGGATCCTTTTGGGGTGTGTGGCGTCTCACAGTGTGTCAGGACCCTTTTGGGGCCTGTGGGGTCTCACAGTGTGTCAGGACCATGTCAGGAGTGTGTGGGATCCCACAGTGTGTCCGGACCCTGTCAGGGGTGTGTAGGGTCTCGCTGTGTGTCAGCACCCTGTCAGGGGTGTGTGGGGTCTCACAGTTTGTCAGGTCACCGTCAGAGGTGTGAGTGGTCTGACAGTGTGTCAGGGCCCTGTCAGGGGTGTGTGGGGTCTCACAGTGTGTCAGGACCGTTCCAGGGGTGTGTGGGCTCTCACAGTGTGTTTGGACCCTGCCAGGGTTGTGTGGGGTTTCACAGTGTGTCAGGACACCGTGAGTGGTTTGTGGGGTTTCACACTGTGTCAGGATCTGGTCGTGGGTGTGTGGGGTCTCACTGTGTGTCAGAACACTCTCAGATGTGTGTGGGATCGCAATGTGTGTCAGGATGCTGTCAGGAGTGTGTGGCGTCTCACAGTGCGTCAAGTCCCTGCCCGGAGTGTGTGGGGTCTCACAGTGTGTTAGGACCCTGTCAGGGGTATGTGGGGTCTCACAGTGTGTCAGTGTCCTGTCAGGTGTGTGTGGGGTCTCACAGTGTGTCAGTGTCCTGTCAGGTGTGTGTGGAGTCTCACAGTGTGTCAGTGTCCTGTCAGGTGTGTGTGGGGCGTCACAGCTTGTCCTGACCCTGTCAGGGGTGTGTGGGGTCTCACAGTGTGTCAGGACCCTGTCAGGGGTGTGTGGGGTCTCACAGTGTGTCAGGACCGTGTCACGGGTGTGTGGGGTCTCACAGTTTGTCAGGAACCTGTCAGGTGTGTTTGGGGCCTCACAGTGTGTCACGACACTGTCAGGGGTATGTCAGGTCTCACCGTGTGTCAAGATCCTTTCAAGGGTGTGGGGATCTCACAGAGTGCTTGGACCCTGTCAGGTGTGTGTGGGGTCTCACAGTGTGTCAGTGTCCTGTCAGATGTGTGTGGAGTCTCACAGTGTGTCAGTGTCCTGTCAGGTGTGTGTGGGGCGTCACAGCTTGTCCTGACCCTGTCAGGGGTGTGTGGGGTCTCACAGTGTGTCAGGACCCTGTCAGGGGTGTGTGGGGTCTCACAGTGTGTCAGGACCCTGTCACGGGTGTGTGGGGTCTCACAGTTTGTCAGGAACCTGTCAGGTGTGTTTGGGGTCTCACAGTGTGTCACGACACTGTCAGGGGTATGTCAGGTCTCACCGTGTGTCAAGATCCTTTCAAGGGTGTGGGGATCTCACAGAGTGCTTGGACCCTGTCAGGGGTGTGTGGCATCTCATAGTGTGTCAGGGTCCTGTTAGGGGTGTGTGGGGTATCACAGTGTGTCAGTGTCCTGTTACAGGTGTGTGGGATCGCAATGTGTGTCAGGACCCTGTCAGGGGTGTGTGGGGTCTCACAGTGTGTCAGGTACCTGTCAAGGGTTTGTTTGGGTCTCACACTGTGTCAGGTCCCTGTCAGGGGTGTGTGGGGTCTCACACTGTGTCAGGTCCCTGTCAGGGGTGTGTAGGGTCTCGCTGTGTGTCAGGTCCCCGTCAGAGGTGTGTGGCGTCTGACAATGTGTCAGGGCTTTGTCAGGGGTGTGTGTGGTCTCACAGTGTATCAGGACCCTGTGATGTGTGCGTGGTGTCGTGTGGTGTGTCACAATACTGTCAGAGGTCTGTGTGGTCTCACAGTGTGTCAGGACCATGTCAGTGGTGTGTGGGGTCTCACAGTGTGTCAGGAGCCGGGCAGGGGTTTGTGGGGTCTCACGTGTCAGGACCCTGCCTGGGTTGTGTGGGGTCTCACAGTGTGCCTGGACCCTGCCAGGTGTGTGTGGGGTCTCACTGGTTGTCTGGACACAGATGGGTGTGGGATCGCAATGTGTGTCAGGACCCTGTCAGGGGTTTGTGGCGTCTCACAGTGCGTCATGTCCCTGTCAGGGGTGTGTGGGGTCTCACAGTGTGTCAGGACCCTTCTGGGGTGTGTGGGGTCTCACAGCGTTTCTGAACCCTGTCAGGGGAGTGTGTGGTCTCACAGTGTGTCAGGACCCTTCTGGGGCCTGTGGGGTCTCACAGTGTGTCAGGGCCCTCTCAGGGCTGTGTCGGATCTCACAGTCTGTCAGGACCCTGTCCAGGGTGTGTGGGTCTCACAGTGTGTCAGGAACTTGGCTGTCAGGTGTGTGTGTGGTCTCACAGTGGGTCAGGACCCTGTCAGGGGTGTGTCGGGTCTCACAGTGCGTCAGGTCCCCGTCAGGGATGTGTGGGGTCTGACAGTGTGTCAGGGCCCAGTCAGGGGAGTGTGCAGTCTCACAGTGTGTCAGGACCGTTCCAGGGGTGTGTGGGGTCTCACAGTGTGTCAGGACCCTTTCATGTGTGTGTGGTGTCGTGTGGTGTGTCACGATCCTGTCAGGGGTGTGTGTGGTCTCACAGTGTGTCAGGACCCTGTCAGGGGTGTGTGGGGTCTCACAGTGTGTTAGGACCCTTGCAGGGGTGTGTGGGGTCTCACAGTGTGTTAGGACCCTGTCAGGGGTGTGTGGGGTCTCACAGTGTGTCAGAACCCTCTCAGATGTGTGTGGGATCGCAATGTGTGTCAGAACCCTGCCAGGGGTGTGTGGGGGGTATGTGGGATCGCAGTGTGAGTCAGGACCCTGTCAGGTGTGTGTGGCGTCCACAGTGGGTCAGGACGCTGTCAGTGGTGTGTGGGCTCTCACAGTGTGTTAGGACCCTGCCAGGGTTGTGTGGGGTTTCACAGTGTGTCAGGACACCGTGAGTGGTTTGTGGGGTTTCACGGTGTGTCAGGATCTGGTCGTGGGTGTGTGGGGTCTGACTGTGTGTCAGAACACTCTCAGATGTGTGTGGGATCGCAATGTGTGTCAGGACGCTGTCAGGAGTGTGTGACGTCTCACAGTGCGTCATGTCCCTGTCAGGGTTGTGTGGGGTCTTACAGTGTGTCAGGACCCTTTTGGGGCCTGTGGGGTCTCACAGTGTGTCCGGACCCTGTCTGGTGTGTGTGGAGTCTCACAGTGCATCAGGTCCCTGTGGGGTCTCACAGTGTGTCAGGACCGTGTCAATAGTGTGTGGGGTCTCACAGTGTGTCAGGACCCTGTTAGGGGAGTGCGGGGTCTCACAGTGTGTCTGGACCCTGTCAGGTGTGTGGCGTCTCACAATGTGTCAGGACCCTTTTGGGACCTGTGGGGTCTCACAGTGTGTTAGGACCCTCTCAGGGTGTGTCGGATCTCACAGTCTCTCAGGACCCTATCCTGGGTGTGTGAGGTCTCACAATGTGTCAGGAACCTTTTGGGGTGTGTGGTGTCTCACAATGTGTCAGGACCCTTTTGGGGCCTGTGGGGTCTCACAGTGTGTCCGGACCCTGTCAGGGGTATGTAGGGTCTCGCTGTGTTTCAGCACCCTGTCAGGGGTGTGTAGGGTCTGACAGTGTGTCAGGGCACTGTCAGGGGTGTGTGCAGTCTCAGTGTGACAGGACCGTTCCAGGGATGTGTGGGGTCTCACAGTGTGTCAGGACCCTTTCATGTGTGTGTGGTGTCGTGTGGTGCGTCACGATCCTATCAGGGGTGTGTGTGGTCTCACAGTGTGTCAGGACCCTGTCACTGGTTTGTGGGGTCTCACAGTGTGACAGGTCCCTGTTAGGGGTGTGTGGGGTCTCACAGTGTGTCAGAACCCTGCCTGGGTTGTTTGGGGTCTCACAGTGCGTCAGGACCCTGCCAGGGATGTGTGGGATCGCAGTGTGTGTCAGGACCCTGTCAGGTGTGTGTGGCGTCCACAGTGGGTCAGGTCGCTGTCAGGGGTGTGTGGGGTCCGACAGTGTTTCTGAACCCTGTCAGGCATGTGTGCCGTCTCACAATGTGTCAGGACCCTTTTGGGGCCTGTGGGGTTTCACAGTGTTTTAGGACCCTCTCCGGGGTGTGTCGGATCTCACAGTCTCTCAGGACCCTATCCTGGGTGTGTGGGGTCTCACAATGTGTCAGGAACATTCTGGGGTGTGTGGGTCTCACAATGTGTCAGGACCCTTTTGGGGTGTGTGGGGTTTCGCAGTGTGTCTGGACGCTGCCAGGGGTGTATGGGGTCTCACAGTATGTCAGAACCCTTTCAATGTGTGTGGGATCGCAATGTGTGTCAGGTCGCTGTCAGGGGTGTGTTAGGTCTCACGGTGTGTCTGGACCCTCTCAGGTATGTGTGGGATCTTAATGCGTGTCAGGACCCAGTCAGTGGTGTGTGGGGTCTCACAGTGTGTTAGGACCCTGCCAGGGTTGTGTGGGGTTTCACAGTGTGTCAGGACACCGTGAGTGGTTTGCGGGATTTTACAGTGTGTCAGGATCTGGTCGTGGGTGTGTGGGGTCTCACTGTGTGTCAGAACACTCTCAGATGTGTGTGGGATCGCAATGTGTGTCAGGACGCTGTCAGGAGTGTGTGGCGTCTCACAGTGCGTCAAGTCCCTGTCAGGGGTGTGTGGGGTCTTACAGTGTGTCAGGATCCTTTTGGGTCCTGTGCGGTCTCACAGTGCGTCAGGACTCTCTCAGGGGTGTGTCGGATCTCACAGTCTGTCAGGACACTATCTAGGGTGTGTAGGGTCTCACAGTTGTCCGGACCCTGTCTGGTGTGTGTGGAGTCTCACAGTGCGTCAGGTCCCTGTCAGGTCCCTGTGGGGTCTCACAGTGTGTCAGGACCGTGTCAATAGTGTGTGGGGTCTCACAGAGTGTCACGACCCTGTCAGGTCCCTGTGGGGTCTCACAGTGTGTCAGGACCGTGTCAATAGTGTGTGGGGTCTCACAGAGTGTCACGACCCTGTTAGGGGAGTGCGGGGTCTCACAGTGTGTCAGGACCGTGTCAATAGTGTGTGGGGTCTCACAGAGTGTCACGACCCTGTTAGGGGAGTGCGGGGTCTCACAGTGTGTCTGGACCCTGTCAGGTATGTGTGGCATCTCACAATGTGTCAGGACCCTTTTGGGGCCTGTGGGGTCCCACAGTGTGTTAGGACCCTCTCAGGGGTGTGTCGGATCTCACAGTCTCTCAGGACCCTATCCTGGGTGTGTGGGGTCTCACAATGTGTCAGGATCCTTTTGGGGTGTGTGGCGTCTCACAGTGTGTCAGGACCCTTTTGGGGCCTGTGGGGTCTCACAGTGTGTCAGGACCATGTCAGGAGTGTGTGGGATCCCACAGTGTGTCCGGACCCTGTCAGGGGTGTGTAGGGTCTCGCTGTGTGTCAGCACCCTGTCAGGGGTGTGTGGGGTCTCACAGTGTGTCAGGTCACCGTCAGAGGTGTGAGTGGTCTGACAGTGTGTCAGGGCCCAGTCAGGGGTGTGTGGGGTCTCACAGTGTGTCAGGACCGTTCCAGGGTTGTGTGGGGTTTCACAGTGTGTCAGGACACGGTGAGTGGTTTGTGGGGTTTCACACTGTGTCAGGATCTGGTCGTGGGTGTGTGGGGTCTCACTGTGTGTCAGAACACTCTCAGATGTGTGTGGGATCGCAATGTGTGTCAGGATGCTGTCAGGAGTGTGTGGCGTCTCACAGTGCGTCAAGTCCCTGCCAGGAGTGTGTGGGGTCTTACAGTGTGTCAGGATCCTTTTGGGGCCTGTGGGGTCTCACAGTGTGTCCGGACCCTGTCTGGTGTGTGCGGTCTCACAGTGTGTCAGGACCCTTTTGGGGCCTGTGGGGTCTCACAGTGCGTCAGGACCCTGCCAGGGATGTGTGGGATCGCAATGTGTGTCAGGACCCTGTCAGGTGTGTGTGGCGTCCACAGTGGGTCAGGTCGCTGTCAGGGGTGTGTGGGGTCCGACAGTGTTTCTGAACCCTGTCAGGCGTGTGTGCCGTCTCACAATGTGTCAGGACCCTTTTGGGGCCTGTGGGGTTTCACAGTGTTTTAGGACCCTCTCAGGGGTGTGTCGGATCTCACAGTCCCTCAGGACCCTATCCTGGGTGTGTGGGGTCTCACAATGTGTCAGGAACATTCTGGGGTGTGTGGGGTCTCACAATGTGTCAGGACCCTTTTGGGGTGTGTGGGGTCTCGCAGTGTGTCTGGACGCTGCCAGGGGTGTATGGGGTCTCACAGTATGTCAGAACCCTTTCAATGTGTGTGGGATCGCAATGTGTGTCAGGTCGCTGTCAGGGGTGTGTTAGGTCTCACGGTGTGTCTGGACCCTCTCAGATGTGTGTGGGATCGCAATGTGTGTCAGGACGCAGTCAGGAGTGTGTGGCGTCTCACAGTGCGTCAAGTCCCTGTCAGGGGTGTGTGGGGTCTTACAGTGTGTCAGGATCCTTTTGGGTCCTGTGCGGTCTCACAGTGCGTCAGGACTCTCTCAGGGGTGTGTCGGATCTCACAGTCTGTCAGGACACTATCTAGGGTGTGTGGGGTCTCACAGTTATCCGGACCCTGTCTGGTGTGTGTGGAGTCTCACAGTGCGTCAGGTCTCTGTGGGGTCTCACAGTGTGTCAGGACCGTGTCAATACTGTGTGGGGTCTCACAGAGTGTCACGACCCTGTTAGGGGAGTGCGGGGTCTCACAGTGTGTCTGGACCCTGTCAGGTATGTGTGGCATCTCACAATGTGTCAGGACCCTTTTGGGGCCTGTGGGGTCCCACAGTGTGTTAGGACCCTCTCAGGGGTGTGTCGGATCTCACAGTCTCTCAGGACCCTATCCTGGGTGTGTGGGGTCTCACAATGTGTCAGGATCCTTTTGGGGTGTGTGGCATCTCACAGTGTGTCAGGACCCTTTTGGGGCCTGTGGGGTCTCACAGTGTGTCAGGACCATGTCAGGAGTGTGTGGGATCCCACAGTGTGTCCCGACCCTGTCAGGGTTGTGTAGGGTCTCGCTGTGTATCAGCACCCTGTCAGGGGTGTGTGGGGTCTCACAGTGTGTCAGGTCACCATCAGAGGTGTGAGTGGTCTGACAGTGTGTCAGGGCCCAGTCAGGGGTGTGTGCAGTCTCACAGTGTGTCAGGACCCTTTCATGTGTGTGTGGTGTCGTGTGGTGTGTCACGATCCTATCAGGGGTGTGTGTGGTCTCATAGTGTGTCAGGACCCTTCAGTGGTTTGTGGGGTCTCACAGTGTGACAGGTCCCTGTTAGTGGTGTGTGGGGTCTCACAGTGTGTCAGCACCCTGCCTGGGTTGTTTGGGGTCTCACAGTGTGTCAGGACCCTGTCATGGTTGTTTGAGGTCTCACAGTGTGTCAGGATCCTGTCGGGGGTGTGTGGGGTCTCACAGTGTGTCAGAACCCTCTCAGATGTGTGTGGGATCACAATTTGTGTCTGGACCCTGTCAGTGGTGTGTGCGGTCTCGTAGTGTGTCAGGTCCCTATCCAGGGTGTGTGGGGTCTCACAGTGCGTCAGGACCCTGCTAGGGTTGTGTGGGATCGCAATGTGTATCAGGACCCTGCCTGAGGTGTGTGGGATCTCACAATGCGTCAGGAACCTTTTGGGGTTTGTGGTGTCTCACAATGTGTCAGGACCCTTTTGGTGTGTATGAGGTCTTACAGTGTGTCTGGACGCTGCCAGGGGTGTGTTAGGTCTGACGGTGTGTCTGGACCCTCTCAGGCGTGTGTGGGATCTTAATGCGTGTCAGAACGCTGTCAGTGGTGTGTGGGGTCTCACAGTGTGTTAGGACCCTGCCAGGGTTGTGTGGGGTTTCACAGTGTGTCAGGACACGGTGAGTGGTTTGTGGGGTTTCACACTGTGTCAGGATCTGGTCGTGGGTGTGTGGGGTCTCACTGTGTGTCAGAACACTCTCAGATGTGTGTGGGATCGCAATGTGTGTCAGGATGCTGTCAGGAGTGTATGGTGTCTCACAGTGCATCAAGTCCCTGCCAGGAGTGTGTGGGGTCTTACAGTGTGTCAGGATCCTTTTGGGGCCTGTGGGGTCTCACAGTGTGTCAGGACTCTCTCAGGGGTGTGTCGGATCTTACAGTCTGTCAGGACCCTATCCATGGTGTGTGGGGTCTCACAGTGTGTCAGGACCCCTCAGGTGTGAGTGGGGTCCCACAGTGTTTCTGAACCCTGTCAGGCGTGTGTGCCGTTTCACAATTTGTCAGGACCCATTTGGGGCCTGTGGGGTCTCACAGTGCGTCAGGACCCTGCCAGGGTTGTGTGGGATCGCAAAGTGCATCAGGACCCTGCCAGGGGTGTGTGGGATCGCAATGTGTGTCAGGACCCTGTCAGGTGTGTGTGTGTGGCGTCCACCGTGGGTCAGGGCGCTGTCAGGAGTGTGTGGGGTCCCACAGTGCTTCAGAACCCTGTAAGGCGTGTATGCCGTCTCACAATCTGTCAGGACCCTTTTGGGGCCTGTGGGGTCTCACAGTGTGTTAGGACCCTCTCAGGGGTGTGTCGGATCTCACAGTCTCTCAGGACCCTATCCTGGGTGTGTGGGGTATCACAATGTGTCAGGAACCTTTTGGGGTGTGTGGTGTCTCACAATGTGTCAGGACCCTGTTGGGATGTGTGGGGTCTCACAGTGTGTCAGGTCCCTGTGGAGTCTCACAGTGTGTCAGGACCGTGTCAATAGTGTGTGGGGTCTCACAGTGTGTCAGGACCCTTTTGGGGCCTGTGGGGTCTCACAGTGTGTTAGGACCCTCTCAGGGGTGTGTCGGATCTCACAGTCTCCCAGGACCCTATCCTGGGTGTGTGGGGTCTCACAATGTGTCAGGATCCTTTTGGGGTGTGTGGCGTCTCACAGTGTGTCAGGACCCTTTTGGGGCCTGTGGGGTCTCACAGTGTGTCAGGACCATGTCAGGAGTGTGTGGGATCCCACAGTGTGTCAGGACCCTGTCAGGTGTGTGTAGGGTCTCACAGTGTGTCAGGTCCTGTCAGGGGTGTGTGGTGTCTCACAGTGTGTCAGGTCCGTGTGGCGTCTTCCAGTGTGTCAGGACCCTGTCAGGTGTGCGTGCCGTCTCACAGTGTGTCAGAACCCTGTCAGGTGTGTGGGGGGTCTCACAGTGTGTCAGAACCCTGTCAGTAGTGTGTGGGGTCTGACAATGTGACAGGACATTGTCAGGGGTGTGTGGAGTCTCACAGTGTGCCAGGACCCTGTGAGCGGTGTGTGTGTATCACAGTTTGTCAGGACCCTGTCAGGGTGTTCGGGGTCTCACAGTGTTTCTGTACCCTGTCAGGGGTGTGTGGGGTCTCACAGTGTGTCAGTGTCCTGTCAGGTGTGTGTGGGGTCTCACAGTGTGTCAGTGTCCTGTCAGGTGTGTGTGGAGTCTCACAGTGTGTCAGTGTCCTGTCAGGTGTGTGTGGGGCGTCACAGCTTGTCCTGACCCTGTCAGGGGAGTGTGGGGTCTCACAGTGTGTCAGGACCCTGTCACGGGTGTGTGGGGTCTCACAGTTTGTCAGGAACCTGTCAGGTGTGTTTGGGGTCTCACAGTGTGTCACGACACCGTCAGGGGTATGTCAGGTCTCACCGTGTGTCAAGATCCTTTCAAGGGTGTGGGGATCTCACAGAGTGCTTGGACCCTGTCAGGGGTGTGTGGGGTCTCACAGTGTGTTAGGACCCTGTCAGGGGTATGTGGGGTCTCACAGTGTGTCAGGATCCTGTCAGGGGTGTGTGGGGTCTCACAGTGTGTCAGGGTCCTGTAAGGGGTGTGTGGGGTCTCACAGTGTATCAGGGTCCTGTAAGGGGTGTGTGGGGTCTCACAGAGTGTCATCAGTGTGAAAGTAAGCATGCAAGTACAGCAGGCAGCGAAGAAAGCTAATGGCATGCTGGCCTTCATAACAAGGGGAATTGAGTACAAGAGCAAAAAGGTCCTTCTGCAGTTTTACAGGGCCCTGGTGAGACCACACCTGGAGTACTGTGTGCAATTTTTGTCTCCAAATTTGAGTAAGGACATTCTTGCTATTGAGGGAGTGCAGCGTAGGTTCACAAGGTTAATTCCCGGGATGGCGGGACTGTCATATGTCGAAAGATTGGAGTGACTGGGCTTGTATACTCTGGAATTTAGAAGCCTGAGAGGGGATCTTATTGAAACATATAAGATTATTAAGGGATTGAACATGCTGGAGGCAGGAAGCATGTTCCCGCTGATGGGTGAGTCCGGAACCAAAAGCCACAGTTTAAGAATAAAGGGTAGGCCATTTAGAATGGAGTTGAGGAAAAACTTTTTCACTCAGAGAGTGGTGGATATATTGAATGCTCTGCCCCAGAAGGCAGTGGAGGCCAAGTCTCTGGATGTTTTTTAGAAAGAGATGGATAGAGCTCTTAAAGATAGTGGAATCAAAGGTTATGGGGATAAGGCAGGAACTGGATACTGATTGTGGATGATCAGTCATGATCACAGTGAATGGCGGTTCAGGCTCGAAGGGTCGAATGGCCTACTCCTACACCTATTGTCTCTTGTCTATTTTCTATAGGACCCTGTCCGGGGTATGTTGCGTCTCACAGTGTGTCAGGACCATGTCAGGAGTGTGTGGGATCTCGCTGTGTGTCAGCACCCTGTCAGAGGGGTGAAGGGTCTTACAGTGCATCAGGACCCTGTCAGGGGTGTGTGGGGTCTCACAGTGTGCCAGGTCTCCCTCAGGGATGTGTGGTGTCTCACAGTGTGTCAGGACCCTGTCAGTGGTGTTTGAGGTATCACAATGTGTCAGGACCCTGTCAGGTGTGTGTGGGATCTCACTGTGTGTCAGCACCCTGTCAGAGGGGTGTAGGGTCTCACAGTGCATCAGGACCCTGTCAGGGGTGTGTTGGGTCTCACAGTGTGTCAGGACCCTGTCAGGGGTGTGTGGGGTCTCATACAGTGTGTCAGGAGCCGGCCAGGGGTGTGTAAGGTCTCACAGTGTGCCAGTTCCCTGGCAGGGGTGTGTGGGGTCTCACAGTGTGTCAGGAGCCGGCCAGGGGTGTTTGAGGTATCACGATGTGTCTGGACCCTTTTGGGAGTGTGTGGGGTCTCACAGTGTGTGAGGACCGAGTCCAGGTTGTGTGGGGTCTTACAGTGTGTCCGGACCCTGCCAGTGGTGTGTCGGGTCTCACAGTGTGTCAGGACCCTCTCAGGTTTGTGTCCGGTCTCACAGTGTGTCAGGAGCCGGCCAGGGGTGTGTGGGGTCTGACAGCGTGACAGGATGTTGTCAGGGGTGCGTGGGTCTCAGAGTGTCTCAGGACACTATCAGGGGTCTGTGCGGTCTCACAGTGTGTCAAGATCTTGGCGATCTGGAAGGAATCTAGAGCAGCTGGATGACCTTCGATTCATAAGGGAGAATGAGGCAGTCATAGATGAGAGCTTCAGGGAGGTAGTCACACCAAGGCTGTCGGAAGCAGGTCGTTGGGTGACGGTCAGAGGGGGGAAAGTGAAGGTGAGCAGACAGGCAGTGCAGAGCACCCCTGTGGCCATTTCCCTCAATAATATGTTCACCATTCTGGATACTGTTGGTGGGGACAACCGACCGGGTGTGAGCCACGGTGGCAGGGCCTCTGGCACTGAGTCTGACCCTGTGGTGCAGAAGGGTGGGACGGAGAAGAGGAGAGCTGTCGTCATTGGAGACTCTATAGTCAGGGGAGCAGACAGGAGATTTTGTGGACGTGAGAAGGACAGCCGCATGGTTTGTAGTCTCCCGGGTGCCAGGGTCCAGGATGTCTCTGACCGGGTGCACGACATCCTGGTATGAGAGGGAAAGCAACCAGAAGTCGTGGTACATGTTGGCACCAACAACATAGGCAGGAAGAGGGATGAGGTCCTGAAGTGTGAGTTTCGGGAACTAGGCAGAAGGCTGAAGAACAGGACCTCAAGGGTGGCGTTCTCAGGATTGCTGCCAGTGCTACGTGACAGTGATGGTAAGAATTGGAGGAGATGGCAGTTGAATGCGTGGCTGAGAAGTTGGTGCAGGGAGCAGGGGGTTTGGATCATTGGGATCTCTTCTGGGGTATTCTTCACTTATGTGAAGAACAAAAGGATGACAGGAGTGAAGGTAGGTCCATTTAGATAAAGGTGGGAAGATGTGCCTGAAAGCTGTGGAAGTGAGTGAGGTGCTCAATGAATACTTCTCTGCAGTTTTCACCAATGAGAGAGAACTTGATGATGGTGAGGACAATATGAGTTAGGTTGATGTTCTGGAGCATGTTGATATTAAGGGAGAGGAGGAGTTGGAGTTGTTAAAATACATTAGGATGGATAAGTCCCTTGGGCTAGACAGAATATTCCGCAGGCTTCTCCATTAGGTGGGGGAAGAGATTGCTGAGCCTCTGGCTAGGATCTTTATGTCCTCGTTGTCCACAGGAATGGTACCAGAGGACTGGAGGGAGGCGAATGTTGTGCCTTTGTTCAAAAAAGGTAGTAGGGATAGTCCGGGTAATTATAGACCAATGAGCCTTACGTCTGTGGTGGGAAAGCTGTTGGAAAAGATTCTTAGAGATAGTATTTATGGGCATTTAGAGAATCATGGTCTGATCAGGGACAGTCAGCATGGCTTTGTGAAGGGCAGATCGTGTCTAACAAGCCTGATAGAGTTCTTTGAGGAGGTGACCAGGCACATAGATGAGGGTAGTGCAGTGGATGTGATCTACATGAATTTTAGTAAGGCATTTGACAAGGTTCCACACAGTATGCTTATTCAGAAAGTCTGAAGGCATGGGATCCAGGGAAGTTTGGCCAGGTGGATTCAGAATTGGATTGCCTGCAGAAGGCAGAGGGTGGTGGTGGAGGGAGTGCATTCAGATTGGAGGGTTGTGATTAGTGGTGCCCCACAAGGATCTGCTCTGGGACCTCTAATTTTCATGATTTTTATTAACGACCTGGAGGTGGGGGTAGAAGGGTGGGTTGGCAAGTTTACAGATGACACAAAGGTTGGTGGTGTTGTAGATAGTGTAGAGGACTGTCGAAGATTGCAGAGAGATATTGATAGGATGCATAAATGGGCTGAGAAGTGGCAGATGGAGTTCAACCCGGAGAAGTGTGAGGTGGTACACTTTGGAAGGACAAACTCCAAGACAGAATACAAAGTAAATGGCAGGATACTTGGTAGTGTGGAGGAGCAGAGGGATCTGGGGTACATGTCCACAGATCCCTGAAAGTTGCCTCACAGGTAGATAGGCTTATGGGTTGTTGGCTTTCATAAGTCGAGGGATAATGTCTAAGAGTCGCAATGTAATGATACAGCTCTATAAAACTCTGGTTAGGCCACACTTGGAGTACTGTGTCCAGTTCTGGTCGCTTCACTATAGGAAGGATGTGGAAGCATTGGAAAGGGTACAGAGGAGATTTACCAGGATGCTGCCTGGTTTAGAGATTATGGATTATGATTAGAGATTAAGGGAGCTAGGGCTTTACTCTTTGGAGAGGAGGAGGATGAGAAGAGACATGATAGAGGTGTATAAGCTATTAAGAAGAATAGATACAGTGGACAGCCAGTGCCTCTAAACATCTGGAGAAGAGTGATGCTTATGTGAGAATGCTGTTCTCGGACTACAGTTCAGTATTCAACACCATCATTCCCTCCAGGCTTGACAAGAAGCTCAGAGACCTCGGCCTTGACCCTGCCTTGTGCAGCTTGATCGTGGAATTCCTGTCAGATTGCCAGCAGACGGTAAGAGTGGGCTCCCTCACCTCTGCCCCTCCGACACTCGATGTAGGTGCCCCTCAGGGCTGTGTCCTAAGCTCCCTCCTTTACTCTCTGTATACACATGACTGTGTCGCCACCCACAGCTCCAATCTGCTAATTAAATTTGCTGACGATACTATATGGATTGGCCAAATCTCAAATAATAACGAGGTAGCCTACATAGAAGTCATCACCCTGACACAGTGGTGTCAGGAGAACAACTTCTCCCTCAATGTCGCAAAAGCAAAGGAGCTGGTCGCAATGTCGCAAGAACAAGAGGAATGGAGACAGGCTAACCTCTATTGACATCAATGGATCTGGGGCTGAGAGGGTGAACAGCTTTAATTTCCTTGGCATTCACGTCACTGAGGATCTCACATGGTCTGTGCACACCGGCTGCGTGGTGAAAAAGGCACAACAGCATCTCTTTCACCTCAGATGGTAGAGGAAGTTTGGGATGGGCCCCCAAATGCTAACGATTTTCTACAGGGGCACAGTTGAGAGCATCCTGACTGGCTGCATCATTACATGGTATGGGAACTGTACTTCTCTCAATCGCAGGGCTCTGCAGAGAGCGGTGCGGACAGCCCAGTGCATCTGTAGACGTGAACTTCCCACTATTCAGGGCTTTTCAGAGACGGGGTAAAAAGGACCCAAAGGATCATTCTGAACCCAAGTCTCACCAACCACAACCTGTTCCAGCTGCTACTATCCGGGAAACGGTACCACAGCATAAAAGCCAGGACCAACAGGCTCCGGGACAACTTCTTCCACCAGGACATCAGACTGATTAATTCACGTTGATACAAATCTATTTCTACAATTGTACACATATATACACGCTCACCGCACACACTTTACTGTAATTGTGCTGTTGGTGCAGAAAAACAGTTTTCACGACATGTGTCTGTGATATTAACCCTGATTCTGAGAATTTTTATCTGGCTGTTGTCTCATTTTTTTAGATCTGTTATTCATCGTACTCATACTGTCCTCATTCATATCAATCTAAGTGTGATCCAGTGCACATGGCGTTTTCTAGAAACTGTCATTTAAGTTCTTATTTTTCTTGGCATATTTTCCAGATCTGTTTCAGACCAGGATATTATACCAAAATTATACGTCAATATGGGCATAGTGAGTGTATACTACCTTTGTTATATTTTTACTGTTCAGCTCTGTTTGGCAGATTTTCTTGATCCTTGATGTAAATTCAGATTTTCTTCAGCCTTGAAGTAAATTTTGTTGGAAGGTTTTCCTTTATCACACGATTATCTATTTTCTTTGCTTATTGATATCCTAAGTATATGTTTCATATTCTGTTGTATTGTCCCCTGATGCTCTGTTTGATATTCTACTGGCTCTATTGCACCTTTCTTTATGTTTCATGTTCTGTACTTTTCTAGTCTAAAGTTCATGCTTATATCTTTAGAAGTTAGTTCCATTATTTGAAATATTTGTTTTAGCTTTGCTGATGCAAGAGCAAGTAATTTCAAATCATCAATGTATAGCTGTGCAAACGTATAATTCGTATTTTTACCTGATTTTTGTCCGTTTCAGTAAATTATGAGCAGGTTTAAAGCCAAACAGAACCATACTGGCCTTAGTGAGTCGCTCTGGAAAATCCCTCAATTTTGATAATGGTGGTTGTCCCTTTGTGGTTGTTAATAGGACGATTATTTTATGCCAATGATTCATCAGATGTTGTAGAAATTTCACAAGTATTGGATGAATTTTATATCTATTTGGAACTTCTCTTAACCATGTGAGGGAGAGAATCAAATGTTTTTTGATAGACAATATTACACTGAAAGATTTCTGCTTTCCACAGGTTTTGAAATAGAATTACATAATCTGTTATCTGTTGTTCATAACCGAACGGTATTTTTTCTGCTGTCCTGTGAGTATATTGTGGTTATCTAAGTGAGTTGTTATTAGTTACCGGATGCACGATGCTACAATTATATAATTGTCTTAATATTATTAAGAGCCAATAATAACATAGTAGGTGACCATTCAGTAGTCTTATAAATGCAGTATTGAAGCTGTCCCTGAGGCTGGTGGTACACACCTTCAGTCTTTATATCTTCCGCCCCATGGCAGTATGAAAGAGAGAATGTTTGAGGTGGTTTGGGGTTCAGCAGAGCCAAGAAGGGCCAAAAGACCTGTTTCTGGCCTGTAGTTTTTTTTATGGTTTCTATGGTTTCTAAACAACATCCATGTGTAACTTCATCCATCACCTTTGTCACATCCTGCAGGAACTCAATCAAGTTGTCAAGACGCAAATCCCATCCAAAGCTTTTAATGATTATGGACCTGTATTCCCAGATCACTTTGCTCTACCGCACTCCTCAGTGCCCTACTGGTAACTGTATAAGACCGGCCCTGCTTGGTCTTTCCAAAGTGCAACACGTCACGCTTGTCTGCAATCTGCCCAATTTATTCTTAAAAGTTAAAAAAGAACCCGCATTTACCACCTCGTCTGGCAGCTCATTCCACACTCCCGCCACTCTGTGTGAAGAAGCCCCCACTAATTTTCCCTTTAAACGTTTCCCCCCTCACCCTTAACCCATCTCCTCTGGTTTTGTTCTCTCCTTGCCTTGGTGGAAAAAGCCTGCTTGCATTCACTCTATCTATACCCATCATAATTTTATATACCTCAATCAAATCTCCCCTCATTCTTCTATGCTCCAGGGAATAAAGTCCTAACCTATTCAACCTTTCTCTGTAACTGAGTTTCTCAAGGCCCAGCAACATCCTTGTAAACCTTCTCTGCACTCTTTCGACCTTATTAATATCCTTCCTGTAATTTGTTGACCAAAACTGAACACAACGCTCGAGATTCGGCCTCACCAATGCCTTATACAACCTCATCATAAAATTCAGCTTATATTCAATACTTTGATTAATAAAGGCCAATATACCAAAAGCTCTCTGTACGACCCTATCTACCTGTGACGCCACTTTTAGAGAATTTTGTATCTGTATTCCCAGATACCTGTTCTACTGCACTCCTCAGTGCCTTACCATTTACCCTGTATCTTCTATCTTGGTTTGTCCTTCCAAAGTGCAATACCTCACACTTGTCTGTATTAAACTCCATCTGCCATTTTTCAGCCCATTTTTCCAGCTGGTCCAAGTCCCTCTGCAAGCCTTGAAAACCTTTCTCACTGTCCACTACACCTCCAATATTTGTATCATCAGCAAATTTGCTGATCCAATTTACGACATTATCATCCAGATCATTGATAGAGATGACAAATAACAATGGACCCAGCACTGATCCCTGTGGCACACCACTAGTCACAGGTCTACTTGTATATTGGTAGAGTCTTTGACAAGGTCCCACATGGGAGGCTCATACAGAAAATTAATATGCTTGGGAACTGTGGGGAATTATTCTCGCTGGCGGGGATGCACACTGGGAGAAACATCTTAGCTGGCGGGCGGTGAATCTGTGAAATTATTGTCATAGACTGCTGAGGAAGACACGTCATTGGATATAGTTAAAATGCAGGTTGATATGTTCCTGATTAGGAAGAGCGTCAACATTTACAGAAGGCGGGATAATGGGGTTGAGAGGATTTGCGTAGCAAAATCACTGAGCCGATTGGCTTAATTCTGCTCCTAAGTCTTATGATTTTAGGGTGCATCTGGAGTATTGTATTCACTTCTGATTGTCCAGCTTTTAGAAGGATTGGAGAGGGTGCAGAACAGGTTTATCAGGGTGTTGCCTGGATTCGGTGGCATGTGCTACAAGTGGAGGTTTGATAAACTTGGTTTGTTTACTCTGGAGTTAGAATAGAGATCTGACAGAGGTACACAAGTTTGAGAGATAAGGTTTGGGTCGACAGCCTGTATTTTGTTTGTTATTTTTTTACATAAGACTGGTGTCTAATATCAGAGGGCATTTGGTTAAGATGAGATGTGGGAAATTTACAGCAATTGTGAGTGTTTTTTTTTTCATAGAGTTCTGGTACCTGGAATTTACTACCTGAGTCATGTTGAAGGCAACTATGTTAGATATACATGAATGTACAGCAAATGCAAGCATATGGTCAATAATATAAGAAAGGATACCAAAGTATTTTTTTTAAACTTTCCCAGATATATAAAGAGTAAAAAAACAGGAGAGGTTCGATATTGGACCGCTGAAAAATGATGTTGTAGCTGCAGTAACGGGTGAAAAGGAAATACCAGACAAACTCTATAGAAGTCACTAGCGGAATTACAAAAAGTAATGAACACCAGTGAACAGAATTGTGTGTTGTGCTATTATAAAGGAAAAGGGGCTTGGAAGATGAAAGGTCTGAAGATAGAAGAGTCACCTGGACTGGGTCGTATAGTGTATCAGGAGCCTGCCTGGGGTGTGTGGGCATTCCCAGAGCGTTAGGACCTGGAGTGAAGGCTTCAGCAGAACCAACAGATGGATTAATGGAAAAATAAAATGTAGAATATTCAGGCTGCAAAGAGAAATACTTTGAATTGTTACTTCAATCCAGAGATCAGCGAATGGCTAATGGTGAATTTTGATTCCCAGGTTTTGCCAAGTCACAGACTAACACTTGAGATGTGGTTTGAACTGAGCATTTCATCACTCACCTATCAGTTGAGTGGGTAATTCAGATAACCCTTGGGCGATGTTCATGTATTCCTGTGGATCAGGACCTGTTTAAATATAAAAAGAATCCATGGAAACAGAGCTAAAATAATTAAAATAACTAAAATGTTTATTTCAATGTGCCTTTGTGTTCAGTGCATGTTTTTAACGTACCGAGCTCCTGTATTTCCCTCAGTATTCTGTCCAACTTCGGTAACTCAGTCCTCCATGTCACAAAGGATTCCCACATCGCCCTCCGGGCCCGGGAGCCTTTACCCATCACCAAACTGAGGAAGAGTCTGGAACTCTCTGTCCGGTTTCCCTTCTCTGTCAGTTCAGTGACTTTCTAGAAAAGGAAAGTAATAAATTTACTGTGAAGCAGACATACAGACAGACATGGAGAATGTGCAGGAAAATATCTGTTCATGGTCCCAGTAGCTTCAGAAATGATACAGTCACTGGGCTGTTGCCTGATCCTCCCTGGGTTCAGTCGTTAACAAAGAAACTCTAGCTGAGGGAACTTCTAAATCAATATTGTGAAAGAATAAGGATCTACTGACACCCTGCAGTATATTCAACGTGATTAATTTACTTATCCATCAATGTGTAACATTACATCAAAAAGATGTGACAACAAGAACGGAAGAGAGGGAGAGCGAGGGAGCAAAAAATGGATGGTGGGCATCACTGAATCGTGGCTGAAAGATCATATTTGGGTGCTCACATCCAAGGATAAATATTTAATCGAAAGGAGAGGCAGGTGGGTGAAAGGGTTGGGTTGACTCTGTTGTCATAAAAAATGAAATGTGCTTCTAAAGAAGTGATAGCAGATTGGACGGTGTAGTTGTTAAGATACTGTGTAGGAAAGAAAATGACCCTGATGGAACAGTAACCAGGATGTGGGATACACATTCCAGTGGGAGAGAGAAGAGGCATGTAAAGATTTCAATGTTAAAATAGTCATGGGGAATTTCAATATGCAGGTAGCTTTGGAAAATCAGGTCGGTGCTGAATCCCAAGTGAGGGAATTTATAGAATGCCTATGAGATGGCTTTTGAGAGAAGCCTATGGTTGAGTCCACTATAGGAAAGGCAAATCTGGATTCAGTGTTGTGTATTGCACCAGATTTGATTGGGAAGCTTAAGGTAAATAAACCCCTAAGAGGCAGCGATCATAAAATAGCAGAACTGACACTGCAGTTTGAGAGGGAGAAGGTAAAAGTTAGATGTATCAGTTCACACTGGAATAAATGAATTACAGAGAAATGAGAGAGGAGCTGGGCAAAAATAAATTGGAAGAGGCAACAACCAAGCAGGAATAAAGTATGACTATGACTATGACTAGGAATAGATGAAGATTCTGAAAGCGATTCAGAAGGCACAGGTAGAGGTAGATAATCCCAAATATGAAGAATTATTCCAAAGGCAGGATGATCAACCGTGGCTGACGAGGAAGTCAATGCAGCAGAAAAGCAAAGGAGAGGGTATAGAGTATAGCAAAATATAGTGGAAAACAGAAGGACTGGGAGGCTTTTACTAACCAGCAGAAAGCAACGAAAAGCCGTAAGTAGAGAGAATATGAAATATGAAGGGGTGCTGGCTAATAATGTAAAGTGCTTACCAAAAGGTTCTTGTGATATATATGTCCTTTCAGGACAACCTATTGATTTTTGGTGTCATGCGATATCAGCTTTGTGCGTGGTAGTTCCTGTCTAACCAATCTGAATGTTGAACCAGGAAGTTACCGGGAAAGTTGATGAATGGAAGGAAGTGGGTGTTGTCTGAATGGACTTTAGCACGACATTTGACAAGGCACCGCAAGGGAGGGTGGTCAAGAAAGTGCAGTTGCTCAGCACTCAAGGTAAACTGGTAATTTGGATTAGACAATGGCTTTTTGGAAGAAGGCAGAGAGTGGTTAGAGACTGTTGAATCTCTGACTGGGAGTTTGTAATATGTGCTGTGCCACAGGGATCGGTGCTGGATCCGATGTTGTTTGTCATCTATATCAATGATCTGGGTGAAAATGTGGTTAACTGGATCAGCGAATTTGCAGATGACACCAAGAGTGGAGAGTGAGGAAGACTACCAAACCTTGCAGTGGTGTCTAAACCAGCTGAGAAATGGGCTGAAAATGGCGGATGCAATTTAATACAGACAAGTGCGACATGTTGCACTTTGGAAGGACCAAGCAGGGTCAGTCTTATACAGTGACCGGTAGGGCACTGAGGAGTGCGGTAGAGCGAAGTGATCTGAGAGAACAGGTCCATAATCATTAAAAGTGGCAGCAAAGGTTGATAGATTGGACAGAAAGTATTTGTCACACGAGCCTTCATAAATGAAAATATTGAGTACAGGACGTGAAATATGGTGTTCAACGTGTATAAAACGTTGGTCAGGCCTAGTTTTCAGTACTGTGTGCAGATCCGATCACCTACTTCGAGGACAGAGGTGAAGCAGGTTGTGAAGTATGTTGCTGGAACTGGAGGACCTGAGGTATAAGGAAAGACTGAACAGGTTAGGACTTTATGCCTTGGAACGCAGAAGATTGAAGGGTGGTTTGACAGAGGTACACAAAAATATAAGGTGTATAGATAGGGTAAATGAGGGGAAACTCTTCACTCAGGGGGTGGTGAGAGTGTGGAACGAGCGAGAAGTGCGAGTGGTACAAGCGGTGAAGAGAAGTCTGGATAGATACATGAATGGTAAGGGTATAGAGCGCCATGGCCCAGTGCAGGTCAGTGGGAATAGGCAGCTTCAGTAGTCTGGCATGGAATAGATGGGCCAAAGGGCCTGTTTCTGTACTGTACTTTTCTATGAATATGACAAGTCAGCTACTCTGTTAGGGAACTCAGATGGAGACCAGACCAGCTGTGGTTAGCAGGTTTCCCTCCCTCAAGTACCGCAGTGAAGCCAGTTGTCCCAGTTGACAATCTGACAATATTCATCCTGGATTAATGAGCTGAGGTGAATTTGACTGACGGTCCCGATAAGACGTGAAATTAGTTTTAGACTGAATGTCTGTTCAACAGCCCAGATATGCAGCCACTGCTCGTATATCACACTGATAAATACAGCAGGTGTGAGAGGAAAAGGTGACACTGAACCTGTAGTTCCCAGTGCTCCCCACCTTAACAGCTGAAACCAGATCTGCTGGAGACCATCAGAGATCAACATCTCCATTGCCACGTAGAACTCCTAGAACGTGCAGGAGATGAATATTAATCAATATTCCCTCTGATACCAGCAGTTCGGTGACAATAGACTAAATACACTCACCTCATTTTCTTCTCTACTGAAATGTCCCTCCTTTGTCAACATCCAACCGAGTCTCTCAACCTTTTCTTCAATCGCTTGTTTAAGTCTGTCTCTGTAGAACTTTGTCAGCTGGTACAGTCGATATTTCTCCCCCTCTGCCAGGAGGTCAGAGATTGTAAACTCTGGCTCTGCAAATATAAAAAGTGAATGTAGTCACAAACTCAAATATCACCTGTCTCCACCGCTCTCACCCAACCCAACAAACCAGTCATGTCAACAACCTCAGTGTTCACCTGCCTTCATCTGGAAACATGGATTTTATCCTAATCTCTGACACTGGACTAAAACCGAACCATCAATGCGCTAGACATGACGTTACCAGAAGGACCACATTTACTAGAAACCTGTTTCTCCCACCGTCCCACCCACTCACCCATCGCGGTTTAAGATTGGCAATAAATGTTGGGACTGCCAATGATAGTCGCTTCCCAGAGATACTCTCTCCATCCTGGCGAATACATTTCCCACAACTGTTATCCTGGAAATACTCTCTTATCCGGATAGCTGCGTTTCCTCTGATACACATCCTGGATATCATCAGAACAGGTAGTACATTTCCTGTAGTGCGGTAACGGGTGCCCCCCTACACCACATGTACCACATCCACACATTTCCCCTCTCTGACCAACCCTCCAACAAGGAATCACATTTACCCTCCTCCCTGCCACATTCTGCGAAAACATTACCCTCATATTTCACTCACCCACTCCCTGTTGGGGACTTGACAATTCCGTGTTTAATGAGCTTCTGAGCTGACAGACAGTCGCCTCACTTGTGCTGGTTCCATGGTCCTGCTCAGTGTCTCTGACGTCACTGTCTCTGGGCTGACAGACAGTCGCCTCACTTGTACCAGTTCCAGGGTTCTGATCAGTGTCTCTGACGTCACTGTCTCTGGGCTGACAGACAGTCGTCTCACTTGTACTGGTTCCAGGGTCCTGATCAGTGTCTCTGACGTCACTGTCTCTGGGCTGACAGACAGTCGCCTCACTTGTACCGGTTCCAGGGTTCTGATCAGTGTCTCTGACGTCACTGTCTCTGGGCTGACAGACAGTCGTCTCACTTGTACTGGTTCCAGGGTCCTGATCAGTGTCTCTGACG
Organism: Mobula birostris; assembly: GCF_030028105.1. Taxonomy (NCBI): domain Eukaryota; kingdom Metazoa; phylum Chordata; class Chondrichthyes; order Myliobatiformes; family Myliobatidae; genus Mobula; species Mobula birostris. The sequence goes on along the minus strand of NC_092382.1, from coordinate 19,066,644 downwards.
TCACTGTCTCTGGGCTGACAGACAGTCGCCTCACTTGTACCAGTTCCAGGGTTCTGATCAGTGTCTCTGACGTCACTGTCTCTGGGCTGACAGACAGTCGCCTCACTTGTACTGGTTCCAGGGTTCTGCTCAGTGTCTCTGACGTCACTGTCTCTGGGCTGAATTTGCTCCACTTCCGCTGCGGCCGGACCGCATTCCATTGGGACATTGCTCTGAATCTGACCCTGCTTTGGTACCTTGCTTCCCGTGTCCCGATCATCTTCCCTCAATGAGTTGCCTGGTAAAAACCTCTTGAGTACTTTCCGTACCCGATTTAATTTCCCACCTGAAGTAAATGAGCAATAGCAGGTTTAGAGTGATTTATACTCGAACAAGGATTCACAATGAGTGTCTGCAATGGAGCCGAGACTCCGGCTGACCAGATTTGGAGTGGGACTGTGCTGGTCAATGTGAACCACACTTCCTGCTAGGTGACCATCACAATAAGCCGGTGTCTGGACACATCCACTCCCAGGAAAAAACTGGATAGACACAGTAATACTGATCACCGACTACGCATTAGTTGAACACACTGATAACCAGCGGTTATTAATGGAACAGCATCAGGTGATACAGGGAATTATCACTGGGATTATCTTTCATAAACATAAATCTCCCTGGGTCACAAACTGTCCAGTCACCTGTGTCACTCACAAACAATCCACTGGATTACTCATGGTCCGATCCTCTAGATCACACGTTCTCCGTTTGCTTTGTCTTACATTGTCTTGTCCCCTGGGTCACAGACTGACCATTGCCTTGATGCCTGGGTCCCATCCCGTCACCTGGAGGATGATTGTCATGTAACAACTATACAAGTCATTGGCAAAGGGAGCGTCTTGGCGTGCAGTTCTCGTAGCTAAACTCAAAGTCTCACCGAGAGAGCTTTGCGTTCATTTGCCGTTGCCGATCTATAGGATGGATGTGATTCAGCTGGAAAGACTGTCGAGGAGATTGTCAAGTATGTTACTGGATGGAGCTGCTTGGTTTTTGTGTTATATGTTTCGGCTGGGACAGTTTGCCCTGGATCAGGGGAGCTTGAAGGGTGACCTTACACACGTACATAAAGTAATCAGGGGTGCAGAGAGGGTGGATAGTCATAATATGTTTCCCAGGTTAGGGGAGTCTGAGACTCGAGGGCAGAAATTTAAAAGGGACTGAAGGGGCATTTTTTCACGTGGCGGGTGATGAGTATAAATTGCACGCAGTCAGAGGAGGCTGTAAACACAAATAAAAGGATTCATTTCCAGGCTGTAATCTCTGTTTTATTCCACCTGGAATCACAGAGTTGAGCGCAATCACAATGCCCACCGGAGACAGTGACAGTTGGTCACTGGTTATACCGGGTCTCCCATCAGAGGCACTGGGAATTTAAATTCAGGTAGCAGATCATCTCAAGAGGGAAATATTGAGAACTCACTTTCACCATTTGGCCACAGACCAGACATGGATTGGGATATTAAAACAAAATCAGAATCAGGTTTATTATGACCGGCATGTGATGTGAAATTTGTTAATTTAGCAGCAGCAGCTCAATGCAATAGATAATCTAGCAGGGAAAAAAAAATACTGAATAAAAAAAATAAACAAGTAAACCAATTACGAATATTGAATAGATTTTTTAAAAACTTGCAAAAACAGAAAGACTGTATATTAAAAAAATCTAAGGTAGTGTCCAGAGATTTAATGTCCATTTAGGAATCGGATGGTAGAGGGGAAGAAGCTGTTCCTGAATCGCTGAGTGTGTGCCTTCAAGCTTCTGTACCTGCTTTCTGATGGTAACGGTGAGAAAATGGCATGCCCTGGGTGCTGAAGGTCCTGCATAATGGACGCTGCCTTTCTAAGACACCGCTCCCTGAAGATGTCCTGGGTACTTTGTAGATTCATACCCAAGATGGAGCTGACCAGATTTACAACTTCCTGCAGCTTCTTTCGGTCCTGTGCAGTAGCCCCTCCATACCAGACAGTGATACACCAAACCAGACCACAAGTTTATCTAAAATGAAGTGTCTCCTGATCCTCAGCCATTTCCAAGGCTGGCAATGTTCTCGGCTCGGTTACAGAAAACAGAGTTTGGAAAATTTCCCTCATCTACTTTCCCTCAGAGTTTGGAAAATTTCCCTCATCTGAATTTTATAAATAAAAGTTGGAGATGTCTTTCACCTCTAAACAGGCCGATGTGCAACAAACCCTGAGCCTGGACTTTTACGTAACAAACAACACCGCCGTCACATTCCTGTTTGTGTTTCACTCTCAACCTACTCATTCAGGGTCTCCGGCTCCTTTCACTCAGGTGGAGCTTTGCCTGGTGAACGAAGTCATTCGACCATTACTGGTGTCAGGTCCCTGCACTGGGACTGTTGGACTGATCAATTACACAAAGCCACTTTACCAGTGGGATCAATGACACTTTTCTCTGCCCTGTTAGCACCTGTGTAAGTTTCTTCATCTGAACTAGTAACCATGTAACAATTACAGCACGGAAACAGGCCATCTCGGCCCTTCTAGTCCATGCCGAACTCTTACTCTCACCTAGTCCCACCAACCTGCACTCAGCCCATAACCCTCCATTCCTTTCCTGTCCATATATCTATCCAATTTGTTTTAAACGACAACATCGAACCTACCTCAACCACTTCTGCTGGAAGCTCGTTCCACACAGCTACCACACTCTGAGTAAAGAAGTTCCCCCTCATGTTACCCCTAAACTTTTGCCCTTTAACTCTCAACTCATGTCCTCTTGTTTGAATCGCCTCCATTCTCAATGGAAAAAGCCTATCCACATCAACTCTATAAATCCCCCTCATAATTGTAAACACCTCTATCAAGTCCCCCCTCAACCTCCTATGCTCCAAAGACTAAAGACCTAACTTGTTCAACCTTTCTCTGTAACTTAGGAGATGAAACCCAGGCAACATTTTAGTAAATCTCCTCTATACTCTCTGAACTTTATTGACATCTTTCCTATAATTTGGTGACCAGAACTGTGCACGATACTCCAAATTTGGCCTTACCAATGCCTTATACAATTTCAACGTTACATCCAAACTCCTATACTCAATGCTCTGATTAATAAAGGCCAGCATACCAAAAGCCTTCTTCACCACCCTATCCACATGAGATTCCACCTTCAGGGAACTATGCACTATTATTCCTAGATCACTCTGTTCTACTGTATTCTGCAATGCCCTACCATTTACCATGTATGTCTTATTTTGATTAGTCCTACCAAAATGTAGCACCTCACATTTTTCAGGATTAAACTCCATCTGCCATCTTTCAGCCCAGTCTTATAACTGGCCTAAGTCTCTCTGCAAGCTTTGAAAATCTACTTCATTATCCACAATGCCACCTATCTTAGTATTATTTGCATATTTACTAATCCAATTTACCACCCCATCATCTAGACCATTAATATATATGACAAACAACACTTGACCCACTACCAATCCCTGAGACACACCGCTACACACCGTCCTCCAATCTGACACACAGTTATCCACCACTACTCTCTGGCATCTGCCATCCAGCCACTGCTGAATCCATTTTACTATTTCGATATTAATGCCTAACGATTGAACCTTCGAAGTGCAGCTACAGGACAGAAGTTTAATGATAAAGATCCCAGTGAGCGTACCTGTAGCCATTCTGATTCTGACTGACGATTGTCGTCGTCTTGTTTACACTTTGGTCGCGGTGCAGGACAGCTCCAGCTGTTGGTGATGCCCTGAATTACATACAACAAGCAGACAGTGAGTCAGAGAGAGTACGATTCTTTGCAAAATGTGACCGTATCGCCACCCTGTGTATCAGAGCAGCAGTTTGCTTAGGGAACAAACATTCCCTGTTAACATCAACTCCCACACCATGTCTGTACGTCAGTCCAGTGATATCTGGCGAATCCTATTGACAGAGTCAGAGAGCAACAGAGCACAGACACAGACCCTTCAGCACAATGAGACAATGCTGACCACAGTGCCCACAGAGTTGGTCCCAATTTCCTGTGTTGGGCCCATTTCACTCTTGGCCTCTTCACTCCATCTACACATCCCAACTGCTATCGTCACAATCACTGTCTATCTCATTGGTAACTCTGAAGCAAAGCATTCATTAAGCACCGCATCACCGCATCCTCCAGGCACATTTCCTCCTTTGCTCCTGTGTAGTCCTACCCTCAATCTATTCATCCTCCTCTTCTTTTCCCACATGTAGAACGCCTTGGGCTTTCCTTCATCCTGCTTCTCAAGGACACCTCAAGTTCCTTCGACCTCTAAGTCATTACTTAAGCTCCTTCCAGGCTACCTTATAATTTCCTAGAGGCTTGCTTGGATGTTGCTTCCTAAACCTAAATAATGCTTCCTTTTCCCTCTTGCTTAAATGTTCTCATCTCTTGTGACCACAGTTTGTTTATATAAACATTCTTTCACTGTGGGTGGAACTGTATATAAGTGTTCCTAAAACAACCTTCACATTTCCATTGTGTATTTCCCCTTGAAAATGTTTTCCCAATTTACACCCCAAAGTTGCTCCGAATACCATTGTAACTATCCATCCACTAATTAAATACTGTCTCGTAGGGTCTGCTACTATCCTTGTCCATGACCATGATAAAAGTTGGGGTGTTGTGGTTACTATCTCAAAAGGGCCACCCATCGTGACATCTGTCATCTGACCTGCATCATTGCCTCATACTAGATACAGTATGGCAACTCCTCGAGTTAGCCCATACACATACTAGGTCAAGAATACTTCCTGGACACACAACACATTCTGCCTCATTGACACATTTTGGAGCAAGGAGGTTGGATCAACATCAGGAAAGTTGAGGTCAACAATGATAACAACCTTGTTGCTTTTGCACCTTTCCCAACGCTGCCAAGTTATCTGCTCTCATTATCCCTGTGGCTTTGGGGGAGGCCTATAGAATACTCCCAGAATGATAGCCCCCTTTCCGTTTCTGACTTTCACCCACATTGATGTCCTCTGTGTATGTCGCTGTGATACCATCCCTAATTAGTACAGAGAATTCCCCCCCATTCACCCCCCACCCCCATATGTATTATGAAACAACTAAAACCTGGAGCATCAAACACCAATCCTGCCCTTGTAACAGTCAGGTCTGTGTAATGGTGATAACATGCCATCCATTACTCGGATTTCCAGAAACTGCAGATTTTCTCTTTTTTTTTGATAGGTCATCATTCAGTCATGGTACAAGTCATAATACATAGCAGAATTAGGTAAAATGGTCATTCTAGTCTGCTCCATAATCAATCATGAAGGATTATTTTTCCAACACTGTATTGTTGCTTCCCTGCTATAATACTCAACCCATTTAGCAATCCAGAACATGAATATACCCAACAATAGCCTCCACCACCCTCTGTGACATCAAATTCCACAGATGAACCAACATTTGGCTGAAGTAATTGCTCTCACCTCAGTTTTAAAGTGAAGCTTCTTTATTCTGAGGCAGCACTCTCAGATCCCAGACTCTCCGTCTAATCAAGACACCCTCTCCATTCCCACTGCATCCAGACTTGCTGTTATTCAGTTGGTGTAAATAATCACCCCCGCCCTAACTTCCACCCCCCCCACCACCACCAAACCCCAACCACCATCCCTCTGAACTCCACTGAACACAGGCCCAGGTCCATCAAATGCTCCACATGCATAATGCTTATTCCTCAGATTATTCTTGTGAACCTTGTTATCAACAGCTGTACTGAATACATTTCCGGGGAAAACAGGACAATTGGTACCAGGATAATGTACTGGGAAAAGCTGTGCCTTCTTTACTCTTCTGTCAACTCTCACAAAATGTTCCAGGGTGAATGTAATACAGATAAACTGGAATCACTAGAAATGCTCAGCAGGTAAGGAACAGCTGTGGGGAGAGGAAAAAAGTTAGCAATTCGGTTTCCTAACCTTTCATCAGAATGGATTCAAACATCATCCAGTTTTTAGTGGAAAATCTTGGGTTGTTCTCCATGGAGTGGTAGGGACTGAGGGAAGATCGGATGGAGGTTTATAAGATTATGAAAGACATAGATAGAGTAGACGGGGAGTATTGTTTCACTGTTTAGAAATGTCTAATACCAGAGGACATGCAATGAAGGTGTGAGGGAGTAGTTGCAAAGGAAATGTTAGGGTAAGTTTTTCTACTCAGAGAGGTGTGGATGCCTGGAATGCATTGTCTGTTATGGTGGTGGAAGCCAACACATTGGAAGCTATTAAGAGATGTTTAGGTAGGCACATGGGTGTGAGGAAGATTGAGAGGATATGGACATTGTGTACGTAGGCGTCATTATTTTTTTTTGGGGGGGGGGTTTGATTTACTTTTTATCTGGTTTGGCACACCATTGTGGCCGATGCACCTGTTCCTGTGATGTACTGTTCCATGTTCTGTTCTATCTTCAGCATCTTGAGTTTCCCTTTGACTCCCACTGGCAGATAGACAGTTGACAGTGAGGGGGAATTTCCAAAAGTGAATTGAATTCTGAAACCCCGGTCTATTTCTACTGGGGCAAACACAAAATAGCGTATTAATCACAGCCTCTCCCTGCGAGGGATGGAATGGGAACTCATTCTCTGCTTTGCTTCAGAACTTCAGAACCTCAGAACCAAACATCTGAGCACAGAACAGAAATACTCGCTCAACATCTCATAAACCCGGACAACCTGATCCCCTGATTCATTTTATCTGGGTGAAAACGTGTGGTATTCCAGGATCCAACCTCAGAGGGTCACAGCCCACACCGAGAGCCTCACACATCTTTTCCACATATCACATTGGGTGTTTCCACATCTCACACTGACAGACTCACGCTACCAATATCCAGCCCCTGGAGACGTCTGTTTCACTGCGGAAGGAGGAACATCCAGCCACATCTGTAAAAGCACCAACGTAGACCGAAGCCCAAACACTACCAGTTCCATATTCCTAGAGCCCCCATCCCAAGATTGTATCTCAAGCACCAACTCTCCCAGGGCTCTTTGCTGCCGGTAATATGCGGCAGTGTCTCAGCTAATCCCAGTTCAATCTTCTTGCTGCGTGGGATCTCGCCCAGTACAGCTGGCTGCCATGTTTCCTGCAGTGTAGCAGGAACAAAATGTAAAATTATAAAGTAGAAAATGCTGGGAACTCAGTTCATCAGACTACATCTCTGAAAGGACAAATGGTGGAAGACCCAGTTTCAGAACTGAGACTGTTCGAGATGCTGCCTATCTGCTGAGCGTTTCCAGTATTTTCTCCTCCTTACTTTGAATTTCCTGCAACTGTAGTATTCTCTCCCTCCTCGTTTTAATGCACAGATAGTAACTGATTGTAAAATATCAACAACACCCTAAACAGTAAATGCCACCCCACCCCAACCCATTTGTTAGTTCTCAGTTCATCCTGACCCTGGTGTAATACATCCCATACAGTCAATGCTCACAGCATCCTTTCCTCCCACTGTCACTCTGTTACATTTGCTCCTGAGGCCACTGTCTCTACGCTGAGAGCCGGTGACCACAGAGCGATAAAAAGTACAACACTTGCTGCAGCTCTGACGGGCCGTTACCCTGGAAACGGAGGAAGTGGCTCACCGAAAATAACCGAAAAAGGAAACAACAAACTCAACATCAGATGCTGTGAGTTTCATTATTACAAAGATTAACACTGCAGCCATTTTGTAACGGGGAAACTAAAATTGTAATGCCTGCTTTTACCCTGCCTCGTGCTGTATTCAATTAGACCTCTGGTAGTTCTTGTTAACAAAGGAAAAAAAAACAACAGCAAAAACACACAAAAAAAGAAAAAAATAATAAAACAACAACGAATCCTGGAAAATTAAATGAAGTAAAAGGTGAAAGAGAGCACTTTACAACGATGACATAGGTCAGAAGAAAGTTTGCTGATACTGATCAGTGAGGTATCCTAAAATGACACAGCTAGAACAAACAATAAGAAATTTGGCATATACCGTTTGCCCCTGACCAAACTTTATCAATGAGTCACGGAAAGTATCCGATCTGGATACTTCCCGCCTTCGTACGGCTGCTGCTCTGCCCATGAGAAGTTGAAACATCAGAGAACTGTGGACACAGCTGAGCACAACATAGAAACAGGCCGCCCCCACCCCCCATGAACTGTCTCTATATTCCCCGTTGGCTCAGCAAAACAGGAAACATAATCAAAGTTCTCCACAAACCTGGACATTCTCACCTCTCCCCACCCATCCGGTGGAAGATTAAAAGAAAACAGAAACATACCACTGGGATGAAGGATGGCCTCCATTTTGCTGTGATATCAAATTGAATGTTCCCAGTATGATAGGACACAGCTTAATAAGATGGACTGTCGACCTCGCTATCTAACTCCATGTGACCTTGGACCATATGTCTACCTGCACCGCACTTTCTCTGTAACCATAATGATTTGTTACATTCAGTTATTATTTTACCTTCCATCACCTCAATGTTCTGTTGTAATGTATTGATTACTATGGATGGTTCGCAAGACAGGTTTTCACTATACCTCGGTACATGACAAGAATAAACGATTCCCCACTTTAATTGTGTGGACACATCAAAGAGAACGAGCTTTTCCTCTGGAACATCTGTAGAGAGTTTTCACTAAAGTGTACACACTATTGAGGAACCCACATAGAAATATAGAAACATAGAAAATAAGTGCAGGAGTAGGCCATTCGGCCCTTCGAGCCTGCACCGCCATTCAGTACGATCATGGCTGATCATCCAATTCAGAAACCTTCCCTCCATACCCCCTGATCCCTTTAGCCACAAGGGCCATATCTAACTCCCCCTTAAATATAGCCAATGAACTGGCCTCAACTGTTTCCTGTGGCAGAGAATTCCACAGATTCACCACTCTCTGTTTGAAGAAGTTTTTCCTAATCTCGGTCCTAAAAGGCTTCCCCTTTATCCTCAAACTGTGTCCCCTCGTTCTGGACTTCCCCAACATCGGGAACAATCTTCCTGCATCTCGCCTGTCCAATCCCTGTAGGATTTTATACGTTTCAATAAGATACCCCCTCGATCTTCTAAATTCCAACGACTATAAGACTAGGCGAACCAGTCTTTCATCATATGAAAGTCCTGCCATACCAGGAATCAATCTGGTGAACCTTCTTTGTACTCCCCCTATGGCAAGGAAGTCTTTCCTCGGAGTAGGGGACCAAAACTGCACACAATACTCCAGGTGTGGTCTCACCAAGGCCTTGTACAACTGCAGTAGTACCTCCCTGCTCCACTATTCGAATCCTCTTGCTATGAATGCCAGCATACCATTCGCCTTTTTCACCGCCTGCTGTACCTGCATGTCCACTTTCAATGACTGGTGTATAATGATACCCAGGTCTCGTTGCACCTCCCCTTTTGCTAATCAGCCACCATTCAGATAATATATATATACACACACACACATCAATGGAATACGCTTAATTCTCACATTAATATGGTCACATACCCGGAAATATCGGCAAGTCGTAACAGGGGAATGCAATCAAGAACAAAATGCCCAGACAGAAAGAGATGACGTCACTGATCTGGATCTCACTACTGGTCTCAATGGGTGAAAGATAAAACTGCTCATACACGTGGGGAAATGCCTCGAACGTGGAGTTACTGCCATTAATCTTCTCTGTCTGCAAAAGCACGACAGGCCGAATGGCCGCTTCCCCTGTACTGACACTATGTAAAACAATTGTCGACCCCAGGCATCGCCGCAGGTGAAGTTTAGATCCGCTACCGGGCCGGGTGATGGACATAAAGATCCCCGGGTACAACTCCACAGATGGGAGTAGTTCCAGCATCCCGCCTCATCCCGCTCCCAGGACTAGAGCAACAGGGGCTGAGCGGAGGCTCATCTCCGGCGGCTCGGTGTGAAGGTCCCACAACCCGGATCGACCCCGGCAAGTTTTGACCAGCAACCCGGACTGAAACCGCCTGTTTGGGTGAGTTAACGATACTCTCTGCCCATCGTCAGACTTCCCCGCTCGGGACCGGTCTCAATACTCACCGATGGGAGCTTCCCCCGCAGACAGTAAATCTTCCCCCGGCTCCCCGCCGACGATCCGCATCAACACTGAACGGAAAGGAAACCACCGACTATCGAGACTGAGCATGCGCAGTATGAGCTCCGCGTCTCCAGCGCTGTGGTGGGCGGAGAGCGGTGGTGGGGGAGCGGATACAAACCTGCAGATGCTGCAGCTCCGCGGTAAACGGGACTGGTGAGTCTCTCATGTCAATATTAGAATCAGGTTCAATATCACCGGCACGTGTCATAAAAATGTGTTGCCTTTACGGCAGCAATACTAAGTAATACATAATAACAGAGAAAAACTGTGAACCACAATAAGGACGTGTGTGTGTGTGTGTGTGTGTGTGTGTGTGTGTGTGTGTACAATTTTTTGAGAAGCACAGATGAATGCAAGAGGTTCAAATCTCCCTTAAATAGGGTCATACATCGGGAAACAGTGGCTGCACTTCAGCAGGTCATAACGGTAAAATGGGCTGAAAAACAAATGCCCACCCACAGTGGGAGGAGGTGACTAATCTGGACGCCACCGCCTTGTCTGAACGGGCGAAAGATGAAAGATGGGTATAGTCCCGGGATCACCGCCTCATTCCTCCCCCGCCCGTCAGGACGAGAACAACAGGGACTGAGCGGAGGTTCATTTCGGACGGTTCTCTGTGAAGGTCTCACAACCCGGACCGACGCCGGCAGGTTCTGCTCCAGGAAGCGGGGCGAGGCCGCCAATTCGGAGAAGTTAACGGCACTGACTGCCCAACATCAGGCCTCCCCGCTTGGGACCAGCCTCGATACGCACCGATGTGAACTTGATGTCTTCACCCCGCAGTCAGCGATCCCTCCCTCGGCTCAGTAAAGCAGAGCGGAGGGCGGGACTTGGGAAACAAACCGGTGTGACGAACCAGCAGCAATAGATTACAAATAGAGTCCGGGTTAGATGTTAAAACCACTATCTTTATTAGTAACTACTTATAATATCTTAACTTAAGCAGGATAAACAAAAGTTAACAGTGTTACGTAGGCACATATGTGTGTGGCTTCCAAGGTAACAAACTTGGAAACAAAGCTAGAGTCTTACGAGGGTGAAATATGCAAGTTCGGTTGTCCACGAAGTGAATAATGGGAGAGAGAGAGATATCTGTAATCCCAGGCAAATGCAGAGAGTAGGCGATCACGTCGAATTTCACAGATAAACGGAAGAGCCGTCGTCGAAGATCTTATCCGTTGAATCGATCCAAAGTCCACTCAAATATCTCACCAAAGTGACCTGTCACAGGAATGTCGTCTTCAAGTGGTGACCACATCATATACCCAGGCAAGGGTTAACTTCGAGTGGTCCCACAGGACATTCCTGAACCCACTCCGATGGATTATACGAAGTTTGAGACACGTTCATCTGGAGCAATCCTGCCCCGGCAGTTCTTAGTTCTAACTCTTACTCAGACTGCGAAAGTACCTGTGCGTTCTCTCGCTCTCTCTCTTCTCTCTCTCTCTCTGTCTCTATTTTAATCTGCACAAACTGCGAAAACTTGTGACTGACGTCATAGTCCCGCCTCACTCAGGCGATCTTAAAGTGACAGTCCACAGTGCGAAACCGCAGGCCCGTAACAACCACAACTGCTGCACATCTGCGGTAATGTGTGATCACGTGACCGGTGGGAGGGTCTCCCCTGACAATGTCAGAATCTGGTTTAATATCACCGGCAATGTCGTGGAACGTGTGATCTTTACGGCAGCAGTACAATGTAATTCATCATAGCCGAAAAAAGTAAATTTATAGATGTGTGTGTGTGTGTGTGTGTGTGTGTGTATTAAATTAAATAAGAGTGCAAAATTTAAATTAAAGCGTAATTAACCGATTCTCCACTGTAGTTGTGTGGAAATATAAGGCAGCCTGGATTGCTGATTTAGATCTTCCAGGGGGAGGTTTAATTGTACTGTACACATTTTTGAGAAGTGCAAATAAATGGAAAAGTTGTTAAATCTCGGAAAGGTGCGGTCATAGAAACATAGAAAACATACAGCACAATACAGGCCCTTCGGCCCATAAAGCTGTGCTGAACATGTCCCTACATTCGAACTACCTGGGTTTTACACATAGCCCTCTATTTTTCTACTGCTGCATATAGTCATCCAGGAGACTATTCAAAGACCCTATCGTTGCCGGCTCCACCATCTCCACCGGCAGCCCATTCCACGCACTCACCACTCTCTGCGTAAAAGTCTTACCCCTGACATCTTCTCTGTATCTGCGTCCAAGCACCTTAAAACTGTGCCCTCTCGTGCTAGCAATTTCAGACCTGGGAAAAAAGCCTCTGAATATCCACACGATCAATGCCTCTCATGATTTTGTACACCTCTAATAAAGATGATTGAGGTCGAATCGTTCGGATAGAGATGGTGCTCGGTACTCGGTGTCGGAGGGCTGATCGGAGCTCGAGGTTTTCTGAAGACTCAGAGTTGACTGTGGTGGGGCATGGCAGGGAGAGTTTTCTTCCTTCTCCCGTCTGCGTGAGATGCGGACTGTTCCTCATCAAGTTATGGTATTGTTGCACTGTTGTAACTATATGTTATAATGTCTTGGTCTGTCCGGTGTTTTGTGATATCACACCAGAGGAAATATTGTATCATTTCTTAATGCATGCATTACTAAATGATAATAAAAGAGGACTGTGAGTCTTCATAATCTAATTTTACAAATTATCCAGCTGCTGCTGGGTGATCAGATTAAATCGGTTATTTCCCTCAGTCCTATTTCTCGGAGCACTGTAACTGCAGATTCCAAATATAGTTGTAAACTGTACCGAAATTTCGACCCTCCTTGTGGAACACGGCTGCCCGCTGCCTTCCGGCCAGAATTCACTCTAATCATCTGCCTCCTGTGAGTAAGCCAATTGTGAACCAATCAGCCAGGTTTCCCTGTGTCCCATGCCTCCTGACTTTCTGAATGAGTCCACAATGGGGAACTGATCAAACGCCTGACCAAAATTAATGCACCCAGATCGACAGTTCTGATTCTTCTGTTTGTTTTAATTTCACTTTTTCAAATAATTCTGTCTGGCTCAGAAAGGACAACACGTCCCTGAATTGTAGTCTGTGTTGCGTATTAATGATAATTTTGTTTTTGTTCCACAACACTCTTTGCCTTCTCATTCACTATACCAGTCCCACCCTGGTCTGACTGTCCAAATGCACCAACTCTCACTTGTTCAAGTTGAAAACTACTGACCATTTCTCAGACCATTTCCGTAACTAACCAAGATGTCTTTGAAATTCATTGTAACCTGTTGCAATATCAGCTAGACTCCCGAAATTAGTATCAAACTGGCTAACCGTGCCATGTACATTCTTATACAAATCAATGGCATGAATAACAAATTAATGAGTTCTCGACACTGACACACACATCCCACTCGTCACAGGCCTCCATTCGCTAAATCCATCTTCAATCATCACCCTCTGCTTCTTGTTCTCGATCCCGGTGTGAATCCACCTCGCTAGCTCCCCGTGAATCCCATGTGACCAAACCTTCCAGATCAGCTGCCATGCGGGATCTCCTTACAGACATTTCCAAAGTTCAGATGAACAACATCACTGCCCTATTTCATCAATCCTCATAGTTAGCTGTTCAAAAATCTCCAGAATACTTGAGAGGTATGATGTCCCACTGGGTGTGCAGACGGCAATTTCCCCATAACCAATGTCCAACCGCCTCAGACTTCAGCTTCACTGCAGACTGAGAAAATTCCAAACCAGCTGTCGAATTACCAACCTGGACTGAAGCCTGTATACTGCCAGTTCCATATTCTCAGAGTCACCTGCCCAATATTATCACCCGTACAAAGACGCTCTGGTGCCGGTGATTTGCCGTGATGTTCCTACTATTTCCAATTCACAAACTGAGATGGAACTGGAACCTAATGACCCTCTGCCGTGGCCAGTGGTCAGGCTGGTTCCCCGGTCTGTAGATTGTGAGAGGATGCAGATACACTTCAGCTTGTTTCCAACGACTAAACTGAGCACATTTGATCACAATGCCATTGCTGTGTGGGATCTTGCCCAGCACAGCTATCTGCCATGTTTCCCCTCAGTGTAGCAGGAACAAAATGTAACATTATAAAGTAGAAAATTATGAGAACTCAGTACATCAGTTTACATCTATGAAAGGAGAAATGGTGGAAGACCCAATATCAGAACTGGAACTGTCCAAGATGCTGTCGATCTGCTGAGCTTTTCCAGTATTTTCGTCATCTTACTTCAAATTTCCTGCAACTGTAGTATTCTCTCCCTCTTCATTTTAATGCACAGATGGTAACTGATTGCAAAATATCAGCAACGCGCTAAAATCTAAATACCACCCCACTCCAATCAGTTCGTTATTTCAGAGTTCATTCTGACCTTGGTGTAATACATTCCATACAGTCAATGCTCACAGCATCCTTTCCTCCCACTGTCACTCTGTTACATTTGCTCCTGAGGCCACTGTCTCTACGCTGAGAGCCGGTGACCACAGAGCGATAAAAAGTACAACACTTGCTGCAGCTCTGACGGGCTGTTACCCTGGAAACGGAGGAAGTGGCTCACCGAAAATAACCGAAAAAGGAAACAACAAACTCAACATCAGATGCTGAGAGTTTCATTATTACAAAGATTAACACTGCAGCCATTTTGTAACGGGGAAACTAAAATTGAAATGGCTGCTTTTACCCTGCCACATGCTGTATTCAATTAAACCTCTGGTATTTCCAGCTATCAAAAAAAAACAAACAAAAAAAAAACACACAATCCTGGAAAAGATGCAAAACAAAACTTCACAATGAAGGCAAAGTTTAGAAGAGAGATTGCTGAAATATATCATTGCGGCAATGGGATACAGACTGGACAGAGATTGAACAAGATGAGCAGGGAATGAGCAGATGAAACCAGGTGGGAAAAGGAATGTCGTCCAGTAATACACAGATACTGAAATAATAGTACACACTACTAGATAACAGATTCCAATATTACAAAGCCAGAACAAACAATAAAAACTTTGGTATATGTCCTTTTCCACTCCACACATTTTATCAATGTTCCGCAGAGAGTATCCCATCCGGGTACTTCACATCTTCACACGGCTACCGCTCTTCCTTTAACTGAATGAAATAGCGGAGAACTGTGGACACAGCTGAGCACATCATAGAAACCAACTTCCCCTCCATGGACTCAGTCTACACTCCCCACTGCCTCAGTAAATCAGCCAACATAATGAAAGATCCCCACAACCTGAACATTCTCACTTCTCACCCTCCCACTGGGGCGAAGATAAAATAAAACAGAAACATACCACCCAGGCTCCGTGACGGTGTCCATTCGGCTGTGATAAGCGAACTGAATGTTCCCCAGCGGGATGAGTGGACTCCTGACCTCACAGTCTAAATCGATGTGACCTTGTACTACATATCTACCTGCACTGTACTTCCTCTGTAACCAGAATGAGTTGTCACACTCTGGTATCGTTTTACCTCAATGTACTGCTGTAATATATTCATGTGTATGGATAATACCGAAGACACGGTTTTCACTCTACTTCTGTACATGTAAATCAAACTAAAGATTCCCCATTTTAATCGAGTGGAAATATTAGACACCTGGTTTGCTCCTTTGGAACTTCCGGAGGGAGTGTACACATTTCCGACAAACCCAGATAGATGAAAATAGAAGACTTAATTCTCGCATTAATAGGGCCAGATATTGAGAAGCATTTCGGCAAGTAATAGCAAAGGAAAAAAGATGGAAATAAACTTCCCAGTCCCCGAGAGGACGTGAGAGATCTGGATCTCACTGTCCTGTCTGAAAGGGGAAAGATGAAACTACTCATACACGTGGATCAGTGTCCCGAGGGTGCGATTACTCTGTTTAACCCTGGAGTCTGCAAGAACACAACAAGCCGAACGGCCGCTTCCAGTGTAAAACAATTATCGACCCCAGGTATCGATCTCGGTGAAGTTTGGATCCGATACCTGGCCGGCTGATGGGGGTAAAGTTTTGCAGGTACAACTGAACGGATGGGTTCAGTCTCGGCATCACCACCTCATCCCGCTCCTGGGACCAGAACAACCGGGGCTGAGCGGCGGCTCATCTCAGGCGGTTCGGTGTGACGGTCCCATAACACGGACCGACCATGACAGGTTGTGTCCAGGAAGCGGGACGAGGCTGCCAGTTCGAGGAAGTTAACGGGACTCTCTGCCCAACAAAAGTTCCCTCCTCCACGGGATCGGTTTCAGAACTCATCGATGGGAAATTGTCGGTCTCGTTCTCCCCTCGGGACCAAACGGCGATCCGATTCAACAGAGAACGGAAAGTAAACCATTGCCCACCCGGAGACTGTGAGAGCGGCGGCGGGGCCGCGGAAGCAATCGGAAGCAGATCAGCGTTTGAAATGGGAGCAAGAAACTGGATCACGTGATGGGTGGAGGGTCTCCTGTCTGAGCCGGTTCCTCAGCTCCTCGGTTCCCACACTCTGCCCGACCTACCTGCCGCACTACACATGTAATTTCATATTTCCACCAGCTTCATTTTAAATTTTTCTACGGTACCTTCGCCGTCTCCATCGCTCGCCGCAACCCACCTCGTCTGACACACAATTCAGACCTGAACAGGTATTGTACAGGATTCATTCATATAACTTCTATGTTTATAAACACTGATTTCTATTTACATTCCTCCGGCCTCACTGGACAGGAACACTGAAACATCAAGTGAGAAACAGCAGGAGGTGGCCATTCAGCCCCTCCAACCATCAACAAAATGACGGCTGCTCTCCCATCTCAGCCACATGTTTCTGCCCGATCCTCATTTCCTCGGTCTTCACACATCTGCCGGCCTCTGTTTTATGTGAAGACGATCAGAGATCGTCATCGTCCTCCAGGGATCAGTCTGCTGAATCTCTGAAACAAATACTCTCTAATCTCCTTGATAATCCTCCATGGAATTAAAATCCATTTTTTGCAGCCCCGTGTTGCCCCAACCACTCACTTCCCACCCCCGTTACTATTTCCACCTTCCCACCTCCCCCCTCACCTGGATCCACCTCTCACTCCCCAGCTCTTGCCCCATCCCCACCCCTCACCTCTTTTCTCTGACTATTTCCCGTCCACTCTCAGTCCAGAGGGAGGGTCTCGGCCCGAAATGTTGACTGTCCATTTCCCTCCATAGATGCTGCCTGAACCACTGAGTTTTGCCGGCAGTTTGTTATTTGGTCTGTGTAACCCGTGTTAGTATGGGGAGCAGGATTTTACACCATATTCCAGCACAATCTCACCAAAGCCTAAATAATTGTTACGGTAATTACCAGACTTAAACATGAGAAAGCCTGCAAATGCTGGAAATCCAAAGCAACACACAAAATGCTGGAGAAACTCAGCGTATCAGGCAGTATCTATGGAAAAGAGTAAACCGTCGACATTTTGGGCAAAGAGCCTTCTTCGTTACTGAGGAAGGAGAAGGAAGATATCTGAATAAAAACAGGTAGGGGAAAAGAGGCGAGCTGGAAGGTGATAGGTGAAGTCAAGTGTCGTACAGGTCAAGGGCTGGAGATGAAAGAATCAGAGACGTGTTAAAAGGAGAAAGGTGAAGGAAGGGATCCAGGGAGAAATGATAGGCCGGCGAGAAGAAATGAAAGTTCACAGTGTGGAATAGAGAAGTTTGCGGGGTGGGTGATTTGTTTACTGGAAGGAGAATTCAATATTCATATAATCAGGTTGTGGGATGGAATACAAAATGTTGCTCCTCCGCTCTGAGGGTGGTCTGATCTTGGCACAAAAGGAGGTCATAAATCGAGACATCGGAATGGGAATCAGAATTAAAATGTTTGGCCACTGTGAAGTTCCCCTTGTGGTAGATGATACCGAGATGCTCAACAAAACGGTCTCCCAACTTATGGCGGGTCTCACCAATGTAAAGGAGGCCACATCGGAAGCATAGGACACAATGGATGACCCCAGCAGATTCGCAGGTGAAATGTTGCCTCACCTGGAAGGACTGCTTTGGCCTCTGAATGGAGGTGAGGGAGGAGGTGTACAGGTAGGTGTAGTACTTAGGCCGCTTGCAGCGATAAGTGGGTGGAGGGAGATTAGTGAGGAGGAATGAATGAACAAGGGAATTGTGGAGGGAGTGATCCCTGTTGAAGGAAGAAGGCAGGGTGGGAGCAAGGAAGCTAAAGATATGATTAGTTGTAAGATCTATTTGGAGATGGTGGAAGTTGCAGGGGCTGAAGGGGTGGTAATTAAGGACAACAGGAACTCTATCACTATTATAGTGGTGGGAAGATGGGGTGAGCAGGAACGGAAGGAAAATGGAGGAGAAATGAGTGAGGACAGCATCAATAGTGGAAATAGGACAGCCACATGATGGGAACAGATGTGGCGGAAGCGAAGAATAATATAATGTACTTTTGACCTTCACCCTACCCACTGCACCTGAGCCCCTCACCATTTAAACACACTCAGTGTTTCTGTTTCTCCGACAGAAGTGGTGATCTCACATTTCCCACATCGGGCTCCAGCTGGCCTGTTGTTCCCACTCTCTTCTTTTGCCTCCATCACCCCGAAACCTCTCGACAACAGACACAGAACATAGCACAGTACAGCACAGGAACAGGCTCTTCTGCCCACAATGGTGTGCTGAACCAATTAAATTAGTAATCAAATGTCCAACTAAGCTAATCATTTCTGCCTGCACCATGTTCACAATCCTTCCATTTCCCTCACATTCACGTGACAATCTAAACACCTCTTACCAATCCCCAATATATCTGCCTCTACCACCACCGCAGGCAGCACATTCCAGTCGCACCACTCTGTGGGGGGGAAACTTACCTCTCACATCCTCTTTGACACCACCTCACCTTAAATGCAAGCTGTCTGGAATTAGATATTTCAACCATGAGAGAACGATACCGTCTATCTACACTACCTATGCTTTTCATAATCTCAGAAACCTCTACCTAGTCTCAGGCCAGCCTGCACCACACCAGAGAAACAATCCAAGTTTTACACTGGAATGATCGAAGTATCCTGGGACATGGACTTGTGTGGAACATTCAATTTAAATTCATTCTCCTACAGCACAGAGTTTGTCCTACCTCTCGTTACAGCTCATGCCTTACAACCAACGTCTACCCACCCGACCGGAAACTTCTGCTTCATTGCAGAAGGAAGAAAATCCAGCCCCATTTGCAGAAGCACGAAGCCAAAGACAAAGTCCAGACACTGCCAGTTCCATAATCCTGGAGCCCGATCCCAGGATTTTAGTCCAATCACCAACACTCTCAGGACTCTTCCCAGTCGGTAATACGCTGCGGTGTCTTGTCTGTTCCCAGTTCTAAAACTAACACCTCCCTCATCCCAAACAGAACTGGAACCTGATGATGCTTTAACTGGGCAGGGAACCCAGGCTATGGGTCACCAGCAGCTGGGAATATATTTTAACTTTTCTCCAGCAGGTAAATTGAGCACATTTGTTCACCATGTTATTGCTGAGCGGGATCTGGAGCAGAGCAATTCGCCGCCACAACTCCCGTAGTGTAACAAGAACAAAATCTTTTAATATAAAATTGAAAATAAATCACTGGAAGCTCACTACAGGTTTTTCTTCTTTTTGATGTACAAATATTGACTGACTGCAAGATGTTAGCGACATTCTAATCAGATTTGTATAAATGCAATCCCTACATTCATTAGTTATCTTCTTCATTCCAACAAAGGATTCACATTCCATGCAGTGAATGCTCAAGGCATCCAGGCATCCACACCGGCTCCAGAGGCCACTGAGGGGCGGTGACCAGACAGCAATAGAAATGTTCCAAACTCCTTGCAGCTCTGGTGGGCTGTTACCCTGGTGATGGAGGAAGTGGTTCAGGAGAACTAAGTGAAATAAGAAATAACAGACTCAACCTGACATGCTTTGAGCTTCATTATGACAAAGATGAACAGAGAACACTTGGCCATTTTGTAATGGGGAAGCTAAAATTCCAATGTCTGTTTTAACCCTGTATCGGGGTGCATCCAGTAAATCTGTTGGTATTTCCATCCCTACAGAACTTCCAGCAGTGCAGAAGCTGTTCCGAAATCAAAACACGCTGTTGGATGCCGCTTGTCTGTTCCAAATGTCACTATAGGATATTTACAAAGTCCATCACACAATGCATTGTAGTGATAACCATTAAGTGTCCTTCTCTGTTCAATTGAGTGTTTAAAAATTCCATCATATTCTTGTGTCTGCAAATAACTTATAACTACAATCAACCACAGGCATTGATGTAGGTTTTATTCAGATCCTGCTACTGGACAGATTGATGGCAGGGAAGCTCCCCAGATACAATTGAATGGGTTGAGATTGTGACCTCAGATACAATATTCCCTTCCTGTTAAAAACTTCTTGAACCCATCCACTCCATCCAGACCTCATGATTTCATTGAGGTTCCTGTTCCCAGAGTCACCATCCCACCATTGAGAACAGACCCAGAGACACCAAATTCCCCTCATACTTAAAACCTTTCATTCCAGAATCACTCTTGTGAACTTTGCAAACGAAAACTGGAATAAGCACATTTCCATGAATAACAGAAAATTTGCTGGCTGGATAATTTATTCAGAAAACCTGTGTTTTCCGTACTGCCCCAATAGCTGTCTCAAGCTATCTCCTGATGATCTGATATATCTGTGCGTGGAGCCGAAAGAGATGGGAAGATCTTTAATGATAACTCTGTGCCTGAATTTACTTGGGAGTTAGATATAGAAACGAGGAACGTTAGTTAAGTCATAGATTGTATAGGGATTACACATCAGGAGCTTGCTGGCTTGATATGAACTAGGATGTATAAATCCCCTGGGCCTGAGAAGGTGTACCTCGGACCTTATGGCAGGCTAGTGCAGAGACTACAGGAGCCCTGGCAGACACGGAATGTTTCAAAGGTATGGTTAATATCAGAGAAATATCTACAATATACTTCCGGAAATCATTTGTCTTTGCAACCATGTTGCTGGTATGTAAGGAACTGAGTTACTGGGGTAGGTTTGAACTGTTATAAACTGATTCCCTGATGCACAGAATGACGGCAGATGTTAGCAGGGGTTCCCAATCCTTTTTATGCCATGGACCCCTACCATTAACCATGGCATCCGTGGACCCCAGGTTGGGAATACCTGCTAGAGGTATACAAAACTACGATGGTAGAAATAGTGTGAATGCGTGCAGGCCTTTGGCCTTCAGGTTGGGTAAGGTCATGGGTTTAGGACAAAAAGTGAAATATTTGAAGGGAATTTGAGGAGCAACTCCTTCACTCAGAAGGTGGTGCAAATGTGGATGCAGGTTCAATTGCAGTATTGAAGAGACGTTTGTGTGGGTACATGGATGAGGGAGGTATAGACGTCTATGGTCTGGGTGCACGTGGATGGGTCCAGGCAGAGAATGGCACAGATTAGATGGGCCAAAAGCCCTGTTTCTGTGCGGTAAGAGAATGAATTACATTGTGCGTCCTACACAAGTCCATTTCCCAGGAGACTTCAATCATTCCAACGAAATCTTCTAAAAAACTGCAAATACAAGAAATACTCTACAGATAAAGAATATCTGTGGAGAGGAACAAAGTTAATGCTTCAGCTCCAACACCCCGTGTCAGAATAGCTACAAACAATTTCTGATTTGATTTCAGGTCTCCAGCATCTTGAGTGTTGCTTTAATTTCCAGCTGCTCACAGACAGATGACAGTGAATGGGAATTTCCAAACACGGTGACAATACTGAACCCGAGGTAGATAACCAACAATGCAAACACTGAACAGATCATTCCAGATAGTCACTACCTCTGTGTATTGAGATGACCTCGCAGGTCTATTCGATCTCTCTGATCTTTGGTACGTGTGCCCATTCAGCCGTTCTAACCATCAACAAGATGGCGGCTGCTCTCCCGTCTCAGACACATGTTTCTGCCCCATCCTTATTTCCTCCATCCCTTCAATCTCCACACATCTGCCGACCTCTGCTATACGTGAGGACGATCACTGAGTCTTCACCACCCTCTGTGGTGGGGATTTACAGACATTCACCACCCTTGGAGTGGGGACATTTCCCCTCATCTCAGTCCCGGACAGTCCACCCCCTTTTTCAGAGACTGGGATCC
Organism: Mobula birostris; assembly: GCF_030028105.1. Lineage (NCBI taxonomy): Eukaryota > Metazoa > Chordata > Chondrichthyes > Myliobatiformes > Myliobatidae > Mobula > Mobula birostris. Next base: position 19,044,406 of record NC_092382.1, on the reverse strand, counting down.
CTGGTTCAACCGGTAATGATGTTGTGCATTTTAATGTGTTCACCTCTCAGTCCTCGATTCTCCAAATGGAAGGGTAATCGCATTTGATCTTTCTTCATATGATGACTCACCACTCCAGGGATCAGTCTGGTGAATCTTCATTGCACTCTCCAATGTCTTTGTTAATCCTCTATGGAATTAATTTCCAACGACTGCAGCCCCATGTTTCCCCCTACCTACTCTTATCCCACCCCTGACACTACCTCCACCTTCCCACCTCGCCTCTCACGTGCATCCACTTCTCACTCCCCAGTTCTTGCCCCATCCCCACCCCTCACCTCTCTTCTCAATTTCCCATCTACTCTCAGTCTTAAATACCCCCGACCTGGCTCCACAGCTGCCTCTGCTAATTTCACAAATTCACTACACTCTGACTTTGTCTGTATCTCTGTTATAAATAGACGCCCCTCTATCCTGAGGCTGATTCACCATTTTAATTGTGTGGAATTTGACCGCCTGGATTGCTGATTGGGATCTTCTGTCGGGAGAATTAAGTGAAATGCATGCATCTTTCAGTAGCCCGGATAGCTGGATAATAATGAATAAATGGCCGACAGGTCGGGGAAGTTAACAGGACACACTGCCCAACATCAGACCACCCATGTCAACACTCGTGTCAGTACTCAGTGATGGAAATGTGGTCTCTCCCCCGGAGGACCCTGTACCTCTCCCGATCCCACAGACGATCCGCTTCAATAACGAACAGGAAATAACCACTGCCCTCCGGGGGCTGTGTGCATGCGCAGAGTGATTATTGCGCAATCAGAGCGGAGGGTCTCCCCAGGGAACAAATTCCAGTGACTCACTCCGTGGGGGAAAATCAAACTTACCCCTCACATCTCCTTTAACCTACCCACTCTCACTTTAAATGCATGGCCTCTTATCTCATATATTTCAACCCCGGGAAAAAAGATATTGTCTATCTACTCTATAGATGTCTCTCATGAACTTATAAACGTCTATCAAGTCTCACCCCAGCCTGCGTGTGTCCAGAGAAAACAACACAAGTTTGTCCAGCCTCTCGTTATAGCTCATGCGATCTAATCCAGGCAATATCCTGGTAAACCTCTTCAAAGCCCCAACATCCTTCCTAGAATGGGGGCAACCAGAACTGTATGAATTACTCCAGATGTGGTCTAACTAGTTTTATAAAGCTGCAACACAACTTCCCGACTTTTCAACTCAGTGCTTCAACTAATAAGGACAACCACGCCATTTGCCTTCTTAACCACCCGATCTAACTGTGCAGTCTCTTTCAGGGAGCGATGAACTAAGAGTCAAAAATCCCTCTGATCATCAACACTGTTCAGGGTTTTGCATTTAACAGTGTACTGTCTCTACATTCGAACTACAGGTCTGCCAAGATGATCTTCACCAATCAAATCTCACTGAGATTTCTCAGGTCCTGTTGAATTTATTGCCAAGTGCATAAGTACGGGAAGGTACAGGTACAGAGAAACATTGACTTGCAGCAGCATCACAGGCAGGTGCATTCAGATAACACACAGAACAGAAATTATACAATTCTCTGTCAGTAACAATATAGAAATATGTTTTACGTCATCCTGCTAACAGGACCAGAACAACAGGGGCTGAGCGGCGGCTCATCTCAGACGGTTCGGTGTGAAGGTCTCACATCTCGGACCGACCCCGGCAGATTCTGTCAAGGAAGCGAGGCGAGGCCGCCAGTTCGGGAAAGTTCATCCCCTCCCCCTTCAGGTTTCACCGATCACCTTGTGTTTCTCTCTCCCTCCCCCACCCCCACCTTTTATTCTCCAGTCCTGCCGAAGGGTTTCCGCCTGTAACGTCCCAATTCACTCTCACTATGGAATGAGCAAAGTCACTTTAACCCTTTCTCCAGCAGGGAAACCGATAATACCTATACCCTGATATAGGAGACACCACTTACATCTGATCCCGTAACCGGATGGTGTTCAGTGCGGTGCCGGGTAACCACAGTCTGACTTGCTGGATGAGCGATAATGGACCTGGATCAGAGTGCTTAAGCTGCACAGACAGTTCAGTCTGAGATGAGGCATAAATTGACATTTTCGGACTCCAATGGGTGCTAAATAACTCGCACATCACCTGACAACAGATGACGGGCGCGCAAGGTTTCCCAAATGGTCTCATCGTGAGCCCGCGAGCGTGAGAGTAATGAGCTCCGCGAGAGCGCGCGTGTCGGGCAGTGGGCGGGGCGGTGAGCTGAGCTGGTGCGCGAGAACCCCAGGGAGTCTGCACCGGGATTGACAGGGAACGGGGAGCGTGTCTCTCGGTCCGATACCGTGCTGTCCAGCACCCCGAGTTAGTCATAAATCCGACCCCCTAACGCAGCTGGGGCACATAAATAACCCACAAAGCTGGACTGTACCTCCTCCTAAAGATGCCGCCTGGCCTGCTGCGTACACCAGCAACTTTGATATGTTTGCGTAAGTAATTAATGTTTGTTTTCAGTTCAAATACATAAATAAAGTCCTATCTCCCTCCAATGCAATCATTATACCAGCTTACATTAATTAAATTGTCAGAGTTTTTTCTGGTCAGCGGACCAACATGCATAACCGGACCACACGGGCCCCTCAAAACTGCTGATGCAGATACTGACATCATTGCTGAACTGATCCAAAATTTCATCATGCATTCCCCATGTCCATCCCTGTAATACTTCAAACCCGCTGTTTATCAATAATCTCGGCCTTCGACAGAATCAAAGACTTAGCGTCCACTGGTGATAAACGAGAAGAGTTCAAATAGCTCACAATCGACACAGGAACAATAGATGTATTCGTCTGAAATAAGAAACTCTGAAAACGGAATGTGTGTCCGCTGTACAGCTCTCACACCCTTGCTTTGAAACAGGAGGCCATTGTTTTAGAACTGATCTTAATCTTTACCTAACCTGTGGAAAATGTAAATCATGCAAGCAGGAAACAGTTGGAACACAAAAGGCACCACAGCCAGAAGCGATTTCAAAAAAACAAAAATCTCCTTGATCGCTGATCCAATGCACAGACAACTCGGCGTTTGGACATAAAGATCGGAAATAAATATCAGAAGCTGAATTATTTCACCTTAATTCCCGAAGAATACTCTGATAGTGTGGATACGGTGTATCGTTTCTTACAAATAACCCCGGCCACCGCCCCACACGGATCTCTCGTAACCATGGTAACAGACACAACACTGGAGGAACTCAGCAGGTCAGGCAGCTCTATGGATGGGTGTAAACAGTCGACATTACGGACCGAGTCCCTTCATCAGGACTGGAATGGAAAGGGGAAGCGGGCAGATGATTGACTGATTTGGAAGGTGCGGTTTGTTGTTCTGTGAGACTCAGTGCTCAGGGTCTGTGAGCAAGCAGCAGCCTGTCCCGGCACATTCCTGAGAACAGGGAGCGGCCGTTAGACCCTGGCCGTTAGGCCATTTCTGTGGGTAGGTTATTAAACTGCACACAATACTCCAAATTAGGCCTCATAACCCTCTTAAATCATGCAATCTCCTGTACTGAATACCTTAATTTATGAAGGCCAATGTGCCAAAGATTTCTTCACTACCTTATTTAGTTGTGCCGCCACTTTCAATGGATTGTGGACCTGTATTCCCGGGCGCCTTTATTCTACCGCACTCCTCAGTGCCCTACTGCTCACTGTGTAGTCCTATCCTGGTTGATCCTACCGAAGTGCAACAGCTGACAGGTCTGCATCCAATTCCATCTGACATTTCCCTCCTGATACAGATCCCGCTGCAAACCCTGATAGTCTTCAATCGCTGTCAAATACACCCTAAACCTTGGTGTCACCCACAAATTTGCTGATCCGGTTAATCTAATTATCATCGAGGTCATTGATATAGATGACAAACAACGGATGTCAGCACCGATCCCTGCGGAATTCCACCAGTCACAGGTCTCCAGTCAGAGCGGCAACCATCTGCTACCACTATTTGCCTTCCTCCTCCATGCCAACGTCTACTCCCATTTACTACCTCACCCTGAACACCAAGAGAATAAAATTTATTAATCAACACCCTATGCAGGACCTTGTCAAATGCCCATTTAGAAAATATCCAGTGCCTTTCCTTCATCAACTTTCCTGGTAACATTCCTCGTGCCTTCTTCAAAAAACTCAGTAAGATTGTCTAGAACACATGAAGTCATGTTGGATATCCTTAATCAGTCCTGTTTATTTAAATACTCCAATATCCCGTCCTTCCAATGTCTTCCCACAACTGATGTCAGGCACACTGGCCTATAATTTCCTGGTTAATTTTGGAGCCTTTTTTAAACAGCAGATCAAAATTAGCTATCCTCCAATCTTCTGGTACTTCCCCTGTCTTTGAGCATAACATAAACATATCAGCTACGTCCCTGTAATTTCTGCATTCGCATCCATTGGGGTCCGATGGCTGAACTTCTTAGTCGCTGGGGATATATACACTCGAATTTGCCCAATATGCCAAACACTTACTCATCCATACTCTGTATAACATCCATGGCCTCACTTCTCCTTTGCCTCACTTCTATAGATTCTCTTCCTGAGTGAACACAGAAGCAAAAATCCACTTAAGAACTCCTCTATCTTTTTTTGCTCCATGCGTACATTACCATTCTAATAATCCAGATGATCAATTGTGCACCCTGCAATCTTTTGCTTTTAAAATATCGGTATAATCCCTCACCTTGTCTGCTAGGACAACCTTATGCCACCCGATAGCCATTCTTTCCTCAATGTTATCCTGTATTTCCTCGACTCCAAAAGTACCTCACATTTTTTCTACCTGCCTACACCTGTTATACACCTATTTTTTTTCTATACCAGGGCCTTAATCTCTCTTGATAAACTGGTATATTTACCTTTTATTCGGACAGGCACATAAATACATTGAAGTCTACAAATTGTATCTTTCAAGGTTTCCCATTTACCAAGTATTCATTTGTCAGAATATAGCCAATTCACACTAGTCAGATTCTTTCTCATAACATCAAAATTGTTCTTTCTCCAATTTAGCATCTCAACCCCTGGAGCAGAGCTATCGTTGTCCACACTTCCTTTGAATCTGATGACATTATGATCACCGATGCAAAGAATTTCCCTACACAGACTTCTGTTACATGTGTCCTGTCCCAGTCCCTAATGGGAGATCAAGAATCACACTTGAGTCTTTGGGACTTCAATGTACTGATTAACAAAACTTTTCTGAAGACATTTGTCAAATACATGAGTACATCTACTTAATTTACAGTATGAGAGTTCCAGTCCGTATGTGGAAGGTTAAAATCAAATTATAACCAATTATGTTTCTTGCAATTTTCTGTAATGTCTACTAATTTGTTCCTCTAAATCCCTCAGACTCTTGGGTGGTCTATAAGACAGACCCATTAACATGTTTAAACAATTTTAATTTCTCCGATCTACCCATAAGACCTCACTGGATGAGTTGCCCCATCTGTCCTTACTGCACACTGCCGTGACATTTTCCCTGAGTAGTGAAGCCACCCCTACCCCTTTAATCAATCCCTCATGCTCTGTCATGTCTAAAACAACATAACCCCAGAAAATCGAGCTGCCAGTTCTCTGCAAGCTGGTCTCAATAATGGCAACAATATCATAATTCCATGTGTTGATCCATGACCCAAGCTCATCTGTCTTTGCTTCAATACTTGTTGCATTGAAATATAAGCAGCTCAGAACACGAGTCACAACATGGTTAACCTTCCATTCCTGACTCTGTCTGAGGTCTCAACAACATCTATTTGAGAAACTTGGATAGGTACATGGATGGGAGGGGATGGAGGGCAGGTCAATGGATCTGGACAGATTAACAGTTCGACAGGGAGATCAGGAACTGTGCACAGTAAAGCTCCCGGTGTGGGAAAGGGAGAATAGGAATCATTCGCAGTAAAGCAGCCGGTGTGGGATATGGAAACCAGGAATGGTGCACGATAATATCCAAAGACCGAGAATTGTGTGGAAAACCCCCGTGTGGGATTGGAGACTGGGAAACATACATAATAAACACCCCAGCTGTGGAATACCAAGACTGGGAACCACAATCTCAGGGTGGATTTGTTCAGTGACTTGTGATCAGCCATGACGAACATCCCTGACATTGTGGATGGATAAATATTTAATCCAATAATTCTGGCCTCCCTCACTCGTCTTTGCCTCCTCACCACCACTTCACCCTGCTCTCTTCTCCCTGCCTCTCCCTCACCCTTCCCAACTCGCCCCTTCTACTCACCACCCATCAACCTCGCCGTCCTTTCTCATCATCCCCCCTAGTGCTCACCCTCCTACCCCTCCGCACCCCACACCTTCAGCCCCAATCCCATCTCCCTCGCTGCCCTGTCGTTGACGTCATTCTCACTCGCCTGTCTTTCCTCGCCACCCAACCCGGTCACAAATCCTCCTCAATGTACAGCCCACCGCCCCTCCCTACTCACTGATGATCTCACCCATCCCTCTCTCCTTGTCAACCTAGTCACACCCCTCCTTACTTGCTGCCCCCCTCACTCACCCATTCCTCTTCGATGCCTCCTGCACACCCCTCCTTCGACATCCCACTCACTCACCCCCTCATCGACAACATTTATTCTACCTTCCCCTCCTACTCTCCCTAACCCTATCTCCTACTATGTCACTCCCTCACTCTCCCCACCATTTACTCCTTCCACACTCTCGCTCCTCTCTCTCTCTGCCTCTTTCCTGCATCCTCTCTCCTATTCCAATCCCCTCTCTCTACGCTTCCCATTACCCTCTCACCATCCATCCCTCTCACTGCCCTTTCTTTCCCTCGCTGTACTTCTCCCCCTCTCTATCCCCTCGCGCTAGACCTCTAACCCTGCTTTCCCTCTCCCCACCTCACTCCCCCCTTTGTCCCTCTCCCCTTCTTTCCCTCCCCACATCTCACTCTCTTACTCCACCTCTCTCTTGCCCTCTCCCTTCATTCCCCATCTCTCTACTTCCCCCACACAATTTCAGCTTCCCCCTCTCCACCTTCCACACACTCACCCTGCCCTTCCCCTTACCCTCACGGTCTCCCCCTTGCACTCACCCTTACATCAACAGCAGTTAAACGTTTAGTGGGATCCGTGACTGGGAACACTGCAGGTTCCATACCCGAGGGTAATGTTCGTTAATTTAAAGAATGCCGCAGTTGGGAATGGCACAGACTGGTTTATTTGAAGGAATCTTGGAATTAAGAAAAAGCAACTGCGGATGATGAGAGCTGAGGTAAAAATAAAATTTTGTAAACTCACAGCAAACAGGGCAGTAACTGTAACTTGTAACGTTACGGGTTCGAGACCATAGGTCATGTTCTTTATATCACGTTAAGGGTTCTATCACTCTACCCTGCAGCAGAAATGGATAAATACAATATTAACAAACAACACACATCAAAGTTGCTGGTGAACGCAGCAGGCCAAGCAGCATCTGTAGGAAGAGGTGCAGTCGACGTTTCAGGCCGAGACCCTTCGTCAGGACCATACAATACAATATTAAAGTGACTTTGTTCACATCAGACTGAGAGTGATTTGTCGAACCGGTTCCATTTGATTTCAGCAGTTGTGAGGAACGTGTGTGTGGCAGTTTGCAATGTGTCAAAACGCTGTTGGACTATTCTTGGGGAATTACTGTGTGAACCATTCAACATTTGATATTTTATCAAATGTTCCTGTTAAACGAAAGGACGGGGATGAAAAGACTCAAAAACATTAGAGATAGCCGGGAGGTGATAAACTTGATCAAGAAGAAGGAAAAGGAAATGTATGTAAAGCTTCAGAGTTAGGATCAAACAGAACACATGAGCAGTATAAATACACCAGAAAATAACTAAAAAAGGGAATTACAAAAGCCAAGAGGGGTCATTAAAAATTCTTGGCAAGTTGGATTAAAGTGAATCATAAGCCATTCTATACATTCATCAAGAGCAGGGGAATAACTAGGAAGAGAACCGTAATGCGTTCTCTTCAGTAATCATCTCGAATCACATTAGGCTGGCACCATCCCCAGCATTCACAAAACTGCATGTTATATTATATCAAAGAACACCTCACAAATAACTTCTTTGGAAAAGATCTCTAGTTCAGTTGATGACCTGAAGCATCATTGTGCCTATTTTAAAACACAGAAAGCAAAGCAACTTTGTCTATCAAAATGGAGGATGTAAAACAGTTCCACAAAATGGCAGTCTCCATTTCCAAGCACGAGGCAGGAGCAAAGACAACTGATCTGTCTGCTTCCATTGTCCTTGACCCATGAGACTTCGACATTTTCTTCCAGACTTTAAATCCACCATCATTAACAAATTGACAGTAATGAGTTAAATTGTTCCCAATTATCACCATTCTGCATTGATATAAAATTACAGTGCCGCAGCGTGTCCAAATATATCTGTAGATCAACTGCTGAGATAGTTATCAAATTAACATTATACAGACAGGCTGCAACAGGTCCAGGAGTAAACGGTCCAGATGCACCGACCTCATAACACAGCCAAAACGGGTTCTCGCTAGATCGATAGATAGATAGATATACTTTATTAATCCCGGGGAAATTTGGTAATTTGGGTAACACAGCCAAACGGGTTCTCGCCCCACATAACCTCGCCCTGAGATAATGAATTTGATTACTGGTGTCCCATTCTGTGCCCCATCCTGGGACACTGATGGCATTACTGGTGTCTGAAACCGAGCCCCACTTGGGTCTTTAAATAGCATTACAGTGCGCCATTCTGCACCCCATCATGGGACGCTGATGGCATTTATAGAGACCCTTACTGAGACTAATCCTGGGGCATCGTGGGAAAATGTTTGTGTTTCCATCGATTTTGGGAGAGAGAGGATGTGGTGGATGCAGTCGTCACAGAGAGTTACAAGGGATTTCAGCCACCCAGAACAACAGGAGTTGTATTCTATGAACGTCTCGGAGATGGGGTTGTTTTCGCTGCAGTTGGAAGTTTCCACATCCCTTAAGAGGCTAACAATTATACCAGTGCCCAGGAAAAGCAGTGTGAGTTGCATTAAAGGCTATCGTCCACAGCAATCACAACTACTGTGATGAAATGCTTTGAGAGGTTTGGATGACGAGAGTTAGCTCTGCCTATCGCAATTTTCCTGTATCCGTAATAGGTCACAATGCGAACTCATCGGCTCATCACGAGGCTTGTTTCTCGACTACAGCTCAGCGTGTAATGCAATTATTCCTATAGTTCTGATCAAAAATCTCAAACCCCTGGGACTTTCTGCCTCCCTCTGCAACTGGATCCTGGATTTCCTCACTGGAAAAGCACAATCTGTGCAGATTGGAAATAACGCCTGCACATCGCTGACAATCAACACTGGTGCACCTCAAGGATATGTGCTTCGCCCACTGCTCCACTCTCTCTGCAGCCATGGCTGTGCGGCTCGCCTCAGCTCAAATGCCAGTGACAGATTTGCTAATGACTCCGCTATTGTTGACAGATTTTCAGATGGCGAGAAGGCAAACAGGAGTGAGATATATCACCCAGATGAGTGGTGTTCCAGCAACAACCTTGCACTCAACATCGGTAAGACCAACACTCTAACTGTGGACTTCTGAACGGGTAAGATGAGGGCACAGACACACCAATCGTCATTGATCGGTCAGCAGTGGAAAAAGTGAGCGACTTCATGTTCCTGTGTGTCAACATCTCTGAGGATCTATCCAGTGCCCAACGTATCGATGCAGTTACAAAGAAGGCACGTCAAGACTATATTTCATTAGGAGTTTTGACGAGATTTGGGATGTGACCAAAGACTCGCAGATTTCTACAGCTGTACTGTAAAAATTGTTCTAACTGGCTGCACACCGCTGGATATGGTGGGGTGGGGTAAGTGGAGAAGCTACTGCACAGGACCGAAATACTGTCAGGAATGTTGTCAATTCAGTCAGCTCCATCATGGGCAGTGGTCTCCATAGCATCCAGGACATCGTCATGGAGCGATGCCTCAAAACAGCAGCATCAGTCATTAGGGATCTGCTTCACCAAGGAGATGCCCTTTTCTCATTGGTATCACCAGGAAGGTGGTACAGGAGATTGAGGGCACACACTCAACGAGTCAGGAACCGTTTCCTTCCCTCTGCCATCTGATTTCTGAATTGACATGGAACCCATGAACCTACTTCACTGAATTCATTTTTGCATAACTTATTTGATTTAACTTTTAGTGACAGATACTTACTGTAATACAGTTTCTTTCTATTATCATATATATTGAATTGTACCGCTGTCACAAAGCCAATAATGTTGAAACATATGCCTATGATATGACACATCGTCCTGATGACTCTTCGGGGATTAATTCTGATTGGTCCATCGGGCTGAAGATCCACTTCCCATGTTCTTCTCCGTTCCCCAATAACAAAGTGTGCAGATAGACAGACAAAGATCACATTCCCTATCCCTGGGACCCAATCACAGCCGCTGTGGGGCAGTAATGCCACTGCTCTGCTCGTTGGAGATGGGAAACCATCTTTTTCATTTCACTTTCCACACAGCCAGACTCTGGACATTGCCGATTTGGGGCTGTGTTCATAGGGATATCCCAAGCTTTTTGAAGCAGACTCACTCCACTGCCCTGAGAGGACACTTGCAGTGTGGACGGTGCTGCAGCAGCCCCGGGGACATCAGATCCTGGACTCAGACACTGGGCATTGGGCAACAGCACAACTGTATAATTTCATATTTCATAACTTTCATGGTTAGTTTCTCCCCGGAGCAGCGAAAGTATAACGTGCAAGAATGTTGTTGGTCAGTTATCAGACTGGGACAACGAGACAATTACTGCTCTAGGAAAAAGAGCAGTTACTTTACTGAATTAAAAATATATAGTTTAGTACAATTTAGCAAGACATTTGGCAGAGTCCCACATGGCAGATTAGTCAAGAAGGTCCAGGGGTTTGGCATTCAGGATGAGGTGGCAAACTGACTTCGACATTGGTTTCACGGGAGAAGCCAGTAAGTGGTGGAAGATGGTTTGACTCTCTGACTGGAGACCAATGACTCGTGGAGTGCAGCGGGGTTCAGTGCTGAGTTCATTATTGCTCATCATCTCTGTCAACGATCTGGATGATTTAATTACTGCAATAGTTATAGAACATAGAATAGTACAGCACAGTACAGACTCTTCAGCCCACAATGTTTGCCAACCCTCAAACCCTGCCTCCCAGATAAGCCCCTACCTTAAATTCCTCCATATACCTGTCTAGTGGTCTCTTAAACTTCACTAGTGTATCTGCCTCCACCACTGACTCAGGCAGTGCATTCCACGCACCAACCACTCTCTGAGTGAAATATCTTCCTCTAATATCCCCCTTGAACTTCCCACCCATTACCTTAAAGCCATGCCCTCTTGTATTAAGCAGTGGTGCCCTGGGGAAGAGGCACTGGCTATCCACTCTATCTATTCCTCTTATTATCTTGTACACCTCTATCATGCCTCCTGTCATCCTCCTTCTCTACAAAGAGTAAAGTCCTAGCTCCCTTAATCTCTGATCATAATCCATACTCTCTAAACCAGGCAGCATCCTGGTAAATCTACTCTGTACCCTTTCCAATGCTTCCACATCCTTCCTATAGTGAGGCCACCAGAACTGGATACAGTACTCCAAGTGTGGCCTAACCAGAGTTTTATAGAGCTGCATCATTACATCACGACTCTTAAACTCTATCCCTCGACTTATGAAAGCTAACACCCCATAAGCTTTCTTAACTACCCTATCCACCTGTGAAGCAACTTTCAGGGATCTGTGGACATGTACCCCGAGATCCCTCTGCTCCTCCACACTACCAAGTATCCTGCTATTTACTTTGTACTCTGCCTTGGAGTTTGTCCTTCCAAAGTGTACCACCTCTCATTTCTTCGGGTTGAACTCCATCTGCCACTTCTCAGCCCACTTCTGCATCCTATCAATGTCTCTCTGCAATCTTTGACAATCCTCTACACTATCTACAACACCACCAACCTTTGTGTCATCTGCAAACTTACCAACCCACCCTTCTACCCCCACATCCAGGTCGTTAATAAAAATCAGGAAAAGAAGAGGTCCCAGAACAGATCCTTGTGGGACACCACTAGTCACAATCCCTCAATCTGAATGTACTCCCTCCACCATGACCCTCTGCCTTCTGCAGGCAAGCCAATTCTGAATCCACCTGGCCAAACTTCCCTGGATCCCATGCCTTCTGACTTTCTGAATAAGCCTACCGTGTGGAACCTTGTCAAATGCCTTACTAAAATCCATATAGATCACATCCACTGCACTACCCTCATCTATATGCTTGGTTACCTCCTCAAAGAACTATCAGGCTTGTTAGACATAATCTGCCCTTCACAAAGCCATGCTGACTGTCCCTGATCAGACCATGATTCTCTAAATGCCCACAGGTCCTATCTCTAAGAATTTTTTCCGACAGCTTTCCCACCACAGACGTAAGGCTCATTGGTCTATTATTACCTGGACTATGCCTACTACCTTTTTTGAACAAAGGGACAACATTCACCTCCCTCCAATCCTCCGGTACCATTCCTGTGGACAACAAGGATATAAAGATCCTAGCCAGAGGCTCAGCAATCTCTTCCCTTGTTTTTTGTTCAGCAACAGGTTATTTGCCTTGGTCCGTACTCATTAAATTAGTTTACAGTAACTCTGTAGTCAGAGCTTTTCTTGTGAACATACCAGGCAGAAATTGGCCACTCAGCCCATCGAACCTCCTGCCCCACGCAGTGAAATCATGGCTTTCATTCCACAATGCCCGCCTGCAGCTTTCTCTAACTGATCACAACTCCACCCACCCCCACCCCCCACTGTCTGCTGTGTCGAGACCTTGAACAGAATCAATGTCTTTGCTTCTAAAGGAAGTTGAGGACATCAGTTCGAAATACCCACAATAAACACAGTCACAATGAGAAAAACAACATGCATTCATCTGAAATGACAAGTTTTGGAAACAGAAGCCATGTTGGCTAAACGGCTTTTCGCACACTTGCTTTGAAATCGTAACCCCTGATTCAAGAAGTTTTTAACATTGACATAAATTGTGGAAAATCTCAACCGTGCAGACAGGAAAATGCAAGAACACAAATACCACAACCAACAGAAGAGACAAAATAGAGCGATTAACTTCTTGCAATACACACAAAATGCTGGAGGAACTCAGCAGGCCAGGCAGCATCTAGGAAAGGAGTCCTGGCCGAAGGGTTTCAGCCTGAAACGTCCACTGTTCACTCTTCTCCATAGACACTGCCTGGCCTGCTGAGTTTCTCCAGCATTTTGTGTGTGTTTCTCCGATTTCCAGCATCTGCAGCATTTTCTCTTGTTTGCGAATATCTTCTTGGTCACTGATCCAAAACATAGGTAACATGTTGACTGGAAATAAAGATCGGAAATAAATATCAGAAGCTGAATTATTCTCACCTTAATTCACCAAGAATGCTCAGTCTCAGTGTGGGTATGTTTTCATGTCATTTTCTTCTAACTTCATCCCAGACCATCAGGCCAGGGTCATTCAGTAGCTATGGGGGAGGGGCCGGTGTTGCTGTTCAGTGAGACTCACAACGCGATTTTCTGTATACAAGCTGCTGCCTGTTTGCAAGGCAGATTCCAACTCGCACACATTCCTCAGAGCAGGGAGCGGCTTCTGTGCGGAAAACAAACAAATCGGTTTGATATTTCGCACTCACATTCAACTGTGAACAAAGCTAATTTAACACAGTATTTAAATACTTCTGTTACATGGGGAAAAACAATAAAAACACAATGGTATAGAAAAGAAAGTTCAGCAGTGTCTGCAGTCTGAATGTCTACTTGATAAAATTGCTATCAGTTTTTGAGAGTTTCCGTTATTTTACCTGAAACACCCATCTTCTGTACATATATCTGAATATATATATACACAAGTTAATTAAATAAGTCAATCTGGAGGGGGGGGGAGAGGGGCAGGGGAGAGGGAGAAGTTGGATAGAGGGGGGATACTGAGTGTGAGAGCATTTGAACTGAGAGGGGAGTGTGGGAGAGGAATTTGACCTGTATTCACTCTATCCCATTGTTTGGTTTCTGATGCACCGATCGTCCCAATGTCAGGTATACAGTTCCCTAAAATAGAGTAACATTTAGACAGTTCGATAGAGAATGCACTTGGCTTCATAGGAAAAGGCACTGAGTATCGGAGTTGAGAGGTTACGTCACAGTTACACAAGAGGTTGGTGTTGCCACACTGTGCTTGGTTTTGGTCGCCCTGCAGTAGGAACAATGATATTGAGCTGGAAGGAAGGCAGAGAGAGATTTAAACATACCTTTTTCTCAACAACTTCAATTCCCAAGCCCTGACCATCACATTTTCACCCTGGATGTCCAGTACCTATACACGTCTATTCCCCTGTCAAGAAGATATTTGCTTCTTTCTCCACGAAAGTACCAACCAGCCTCCTCCGTCTGGCAGAACTGGTCCTCACCCTTAACAAGTTCTCCTCTGGCTGCTCTCATTATTTCCAGAATTGAGGGTTAGCCATTGGCACCTGCATGGCCCTCAGCTCTCCATGCTTTTTGTTGGCTACGTAGAACAGTCCATGTTCCAACCCCTTTCAGATAATGTTTCTTTCATTACATTGTCACAAAAACAAAGGAGCTGATTGTGGACGACAGGAGGAATGGAGACAGGCTAACCCCTATTGACATCAGTGGATCTGGGGTTGAGAGGGTGAACTGCTTTAAGTTCCTCGGTATAAACATCACCAAGGATCTGACGTGATCTGTATACACCGGCTGTGTGGTGAAAAAGGCACAACAGCACCTCTTTCACCTCAGATGGTTGAAGAAGTTTGGGATGGGCCCCCAAATCCTAGGAACTTTCTACAGGGACACAATTGAGAGCATCCTGACTGGCTGCATCACTGCCTGGTATGGGAACTGTACTTCCCTTAATCGCAGGAACCTGCAGAGAGTGGTGCAGACAGCCCAGCGCTTCCTACTATAAAGGACATTTAAAAAGGCAGGTGTGTAAAAAGGGCCCGAAGGATCATTGGGGACCCGAGTCACCCCAGCCACAAACTATTCCAGCTGCTACCATCCGGGAAACGGTACCGCAGCAAAAGGACCAACAGGCTCCGGGACAGCTTCTTCCACCAGGCCATCAGACTGACTAATTCATGCGGAC